>NW_003852581.1:876913-885868 GCF_000181295.1 Otolemur garnettii
AGTGAATCTTTCTATGAGTAGAGTATAAATGTTTTGACATAATAACTAAGAAAGTTACATGAAGGCTATGTTAACCAGTTTGATGGAAGTGTCTTGGATCGTGTGTGAGAACACCACACTGTACCCCCAAAGGGCATCAATGTACACAGTTACCATTCAATAAAAAAAAAAAAGAACTTTCAGCTTGCTAAGTGTTTGACATGATTTTTAATATGATTTATATGTGTAAACAGTACAAAATTACAATTGAGTCTTGCCTATATAGATGCAAGCAGAGTATTGCTAATTCAGTTTGAAATTTGGGCCTTAAACGTGGATCATATGTGTGTGTGTGTATTTAGCTTTCTAACACTGATGATATGAAAAATTTAGAAAATCAATGATACAGTTTTCTTTCATCTCATGATTAGAGAAGATGTTATTATATAATTTATATTGACCTCAAATTATATTCATTTGTTTTAATTCTGGTTTTTACTATTACTGTATTATACATTTAAAATTTCTCTGTAAAGAAAATTATTCTTTACAGAACTCTTTAGCATTTAGTGTCAAAGCTAGATATGTTTACATTTTAGGATATCTGTAATCATAGCTAGAAACCATATGCTGTAGTGGTGAGATTGTGGCTCTGGAACTGAACTATCTGGATTAAGAGCACCACCACTGAATTAAAGGGGGTGGAGCAAGATGGCAGACCAGAGATATCTTCATGCCAGCCACTCTCACTAAGACAGGGAACAGAGGATTTCAACCACCTCGCGCTGGGGGAAGCTACACAGAAACATCACTATGGGGACACAGTGAAGCAGTAGCAGACTCGAAGAGCCAACAGGGAGGTCTGGAGCAGAGCAAAATCAGCCCTAGAACTACAAGGGCCTAGGTATAGGTAGAGGTCAGCCAGAGGTCCTCCCATGGAGGACTGGGAGGGAAAGGGCTGTTCTGAAGTTTTTGTTTGTTTGTTTGTTTTTTGGAACTGGATTGCTCCCTGGACTGTCTTAGAGGGGGTTGGAGGAGCAAGGGAACTTGAGCAGTGTCAGGCAGCCAAAACTGAGAGCTGGGCACGGTGAACCTCCCATTGGCTTGGCTATGGTCAGGCCAACAACACTGAGGGAAAGCCATATGGAAGAAACAGTCTGTGGAATCCTAGTGCATGACTAGCTCTGTTCCTGCTGAGCTTTGGCAGTTATCCTTGGGGTAAGTTGAGCATCATCTTCCTCCTGAGGAAAACCACTTTGTTATCAGGGGACACTGTTTGAAAGGTCAAGATGTTCCACCTGGGAGATCTGGTGAGACCTTTGAAATCCTAATCACTTGGGTGGGGACTGAGTGCTGGCAAAGCGATGAGGCCCTGACTGGAGCAAATAGATCAGGACAGGTTGAGCTTTCCTCTGAAACTGGAGAGAGGCTTCCAACCTCCAATTGTCTACAACAAAAACAGGGCATATGTTCTTCATCTCATAAAACTACAGCGCCACCTGTTGTCTGGGAAATATATTGCAATTGAAATATATTTTTTCTCTCCACTTTTTTTTTTTTTACTATTTTTCCCAATTTCTCCCTTAGTTGTTTTTCTTTCACTGCTCCTGTTGTTTTATGTTTCATTTGATGTGCTTGTATTTTTATTTTTTCATATTTTCTTTCTTTAATAGCAAAGACTTCTCTATTTTTTTTTACAGATTTTCAGCTCCTTTTATTCTTTATTTCATTTTTATTTATCTCCTTTTTTATTTCCTTCGGTTTTTTTTCCTGTTTCACCTTATTTACATAAATTTATCATGTAATAGAGATATCCCTTTTTTCTCTTTAGTTTACATAATTATATTTTCCATAACTACTACTATTATTATTATTTCTTTTCTCTGAGGACTGGAGATCATAGTATTAATCTGAATGGGGAGGCTCACCACATTGGTCTGGATCAAGGACACAATGAGCTCATAGTCTGAGGTGTCCCTCTAACTTTGGTATTTGGAAAGACGGCATTGATAGGTACCCACTGCAACATACTGCTGTTTTTTTCCTATATTTGCTGGAGGTGGAATCTAAATTTTTCCCAGGCTAGTAAGGAGATCCTGATCTTGAGGCACCCACCCAGCCTGGACCTCCAAGTTCTTGGAGTTGTAACTGTGGATCAAAGCACCACACCAAACACCACCAATTCCTCTATACCTCTCTTCCTCTCTTTCTGTCCTTTTTCTCAACTTTTCTTCAACTTTCTTCTTTCTTCTCTTCTTTTTTTTTTTTTTTTTTTTGCAATTTTTTGCTAGGGCTGGATTTGAACCCACCACCTCTGGCATATGGGGCTGGCGTCCTACTCTTTGAGCCACAGGTGCTGCCCATCAGTCCTCTTCTTTTTTCTTTATTTTTTTATTTCCTTTCTCCTTTCATATTCTTTACCCTTCTCTTTTGGACTTATAGATAAAGGTGACTTCAAAATGTAAGCTCAGAAACAAGGTAGTTTAAAGTAAAGGAGGTAGTGGAGAAAAAAATGGTAGGGGAAGTAATTGAACAAAAAGAAAACAAACATGAGGAGGCTCCAACAGAAAAATTATGGTAACATGAAAATCCAGAACAGAGCAATCACTCCAGCGAATCATGAGGCAGCCACTGCAGAATATTTCATCTATAAAGATTTAATGGTAATGACAGAAAGGGAATTCAAAATATGGTTGGCAGGGGGCAATAAAGGGAATTGAGGAGAAAGTGGAAAAACAGAACTAAAAATGGATTAAAGATATGAAGACTATAGAAAGGCTATAATGGAGCTTAAGGAATTGAGAAATTCAAGGAACTTAAAGATGCAGTACAGAGCATGAATAACAGATTAGACCATGGAGAAAAAAGAATCTCAGGACTTGAGGATAACACTCTTGACCTAACTCGGGTAAGTGAAAAAAAGGAGAGAAAGAAAGCAGAACATTTACTCAGAGAATTGTGGAACTTCATAAAGTACTAAAAATACAAATTATAGGGATGCTGGTAAGGGAAGAGAACATTCAAAAGTAATGGAGGTCCTACTAGAGGATATCATAAATAAAAATTTTCCAAGTTTTAGCAAAGATTCTGAAACATTCCTTTTAGAGGAATATTGAACCCTGTGACATGACAACAAAGAGCATCTCCAGGAACTATTGCCATGAACCTGTCCAAAGTCATGACAATAGAGAAAATTCTGTCAGTAGCCAGGAGAAAATACCAATTCACCTTCAGGGGAAGATCTGTCAAAGTGACAGTGGACTTTTCTGTTGAAACTTCCAAATCAGAAGAGAATGGTCATTTACCATTAACTTTCTCAACAAAATAATTTTCAACCCAGCATTTTGCATCCTGGTAAACCCAGCTTTAAAAAGAATAAAGAAATATTTTCCTGATGTCCAAACATTTAGGAAATTCAACAAAACAAGACCAACTCTACAGGAAGTAAGTAAATCTATTATCCACACTAACAATCAAAATGGATCACCAGCAGAGTAAACACCCAGAAACTAAAGGACAAAACCTAGTTTCCCAAAGGAGGAAAAGGCTAAAATTAAGCAATAGATTTTCACAAGATAGGATGAATAGAATTATAATAAACATTAATTCTCTCAATTAATGTTAATGGCTGAATCCCTCATAGCACAGGCTGGCCAATTGAATAAGGAAGCAAAAGCCATCTATATGATACCTCCAAGAAATGTACCTAACCTCAAAAGACAAAAAAAACTCAGGGTAAAGGGTTGGAAAACAATATTTCAAGCAAACGGAAATGAGAAGAAAGAGGCAAGGTGTGGTGGCTCATGCCTGTAATCTTAGCACTCTTGGAGGCCAAGATGGGTGAATTGCCTGAGCTCATGGATTCAAGACCAGCCTAAGCAAGACTGAGACCTTGTCTCTAAAAATAGCTGGACATTCTGATGGGCACCTGTAGTCACAGCTACTTGGGAGACTGAGGCAAGAGAATTGCTTGACCCCAAGAGTTTGAAAATGCTGTGAGATATGACACCATAGTACTCTACCAAGGTTGACAAAGTGCCACTTTGTCTCAAAAAAAAAAAAAAAAAGAAAGAAAAACAGAAGAAAGGAGGGGTTGCAAGCTTATTTTCAGATACCATTGGATTTAAATCAACTAATGTTAAGGAAAATAAGATCAATTCATACTACTCAAGAGAACAATACAACAAGAGGGTATTTCAATTCTAAATATTCATGTACCCAACTTAAATGCTCCTAGACTTATGAAGCAGACCTTAAATGGTCTTAGCAGTATCGTATCCAATAACACCATAATACATGGGACTTCAACATCCCTCTGACAGAAAGGAACAAATCCTCTAAACAGAAATTAAACAGAGATACAAGATATCTATATGTGACCCTAGAACAAATGAGCTTAATAGACATATAAATAATACACTATCCCTAAACTAAGGAATATATGTTCTTCTTGTCAGCCCATGTAAAATACTCTAAAATAGACCATATTCTAGTATATAAATAAAATCTCAGTAAAATTAAAAGAATTGAAAGTATACCATGCATCTTCTCAGACCACAAGGCAATAAATGTGGAACTCAACTCAAACAAAAATTATTATCCCCACACAAAGGCAGAGAAACTAAGCAACTTTAGATTGAATTACAGTTGAGTCAAGGAAGAGATAATAGAGGACATCAAGTTCCTCAAATATGACAACAATGAAGACACAAGCTACAAAAATATGTGGGACAGTGCAAAACAATCTTAAGGGGAAAGTTTATTGCATTAGATGCCTATATCCATAAAACAGAGTGCACATCAACAAATGGATGAATAAACTTAAAGAAATGGAAAAGGAAGAACAATCTAATCCCAAATCTAGCAAAAGAAAATAAATAACCAAAATTAAATCAGAAATAAATGAAATTGCCAGGTGTGGTGGCTCATGCCTGTAGTCCTAGCATCCTGGGGGGGAGGGGGCAAAGCAGGTGGATAGCTTGAGCTCATGATTCAGAAACCAGCCTGAGAAAAAGAGAGACCCTGTCTCTACTAAAAATAGAAAAACTGAGGCAAATGGATCATTTGAGCCCGAGAGTTAGAGGTTTTTGTGAGCTATGATGCCACAGCACTCTACTCAGGGCATCAGCTTGAGACTGTCTGAAAAAAAAAAAAAAGAAATGAAATGAAATTTAAAACCAAAAAGTTATCCAGAAAATTAATGAAACAAAAGGTTGGTTTTTCAAAAAGATAAATAAGATTCATAAACCTTTTGCTAGATTAACTAAAAATAGAAAAGTGACTTCTCTAATAACCTCAATTACAAAGGAAAAGGGTAAAATAACAACTGATAACACAGAGGCATAAGAGATTATCTCTGACTACTGCAAGAAAGTCTATGCCCACAAATTTGACAATGTGAAGGAAATGGACCAATACCTGGAATCATACCATGCCCCTAAGACTTAACCAGGTAGAAATAGGTCTCAAGAGTGAAACAGTAACAAGAACTAAGACTGAAGAAACAATAAAAATATCTTCCAACCAAAAAATTCCTGGGTTTATATGGTTTCACACCAAAATTCTATCAAACCTTCAAAGTAGAGGTTTTATCTGTACTGCAGAACCTATTCCAAAACATTGAGAAGATAGGAACACCCCCAAATGTGTTCTATGAAGTGAAAATTAACCTGATTCCAAAACCAAGAAAAGACCCAACTAAAGAGGAGAACTATAGACCAATTTCAGTAATAAATATTGATGTAAAAATACTCACCAATATCTTAGCCAACAGATCATAGCTACACATTAAATAGTTAATCAGCACAATCAAGTAGGCTTTATCCCAGGGACACAAGGCTAGTTTAACATATGCAAATCTATAAGTGTAATACACCACACCAATAGAAGCAAAAACAAATACTACATGATCCTCTCAATAGATGGAGAAAAAGCATTTGATAAAATTTAGCATTATTTTCTCATAAGAACACTTTAGAAATAGGCATAGGTGACATATTTCTTCAACTGATTGAAACCACCTATGATCAACTCACAGCTAATATCATACTGAATAGAGTAAAACTGAATGCTTTCCCACTTATAACTGGAAGCAAACAAGACTGTCCTCTATGACCACGACTATTAAGCATAGTTATGGAAGTTCTATCCAATGCAATCAGACAAGAGAAGTGTATAAAAGGCATCCAAATGGGGTATATATGTGGTCAAACTCTTGCTCTTTGCTGATGATATGATCTTACACTTAAAGAACACCAGAGACTTAACCACAAGACTCCTGGAAGTGATCAAGAAGTACAGTAACACCTCATGGTATAAAATCAATGCCAGTAAATCAGTAGCCTTTGTGTACACTAACAACAGCCAAGTTGAGAAACTAACCGAAGACACTATTTCCTTCATGGTAGCTTCAAAAAAATTAAATACCTAGGAAAATACCTAATAAAAGAAGTCACAGACCTCTACAAAGAGAATTATGAAACTCTAAGAAAAGAAATACCTGAAGACATCAATAAATGGAAGAGCATACCATTCTCCTGCCTGGGAAGAATCACCATTGTTAAAATGTGTATTCTACCCAAAGAAATCTATAGATTCAGTGAAATCCTCATTAAAATACCAACATTATACCTTTAAAATATGGAGAGAAATTTCTTCATTTTGTCTTGAATCAGAAAAACCCTGTGTATCCAAAGCAATTGATAGTAATAAAACAAATCTGGCAGCATCACTGTACCAGACTTTATGTTATATTCCAAGCCCACAGTGATAAAAATAGCATAGTATTGCCACAGAAATGGAGACATAGACATATGGAACACGATAGTAAACCACAGGATGAAACCAAACTCTTACAGCCTTCTGATCTTTGATAAACCAAACAAAAGCATCCACTGGGGAAAAGAATCCCTATTCAATAAATGGTGACGTGGAAATGGATATCCACATGTAAAAAACTGAAACTTGGATGCACAGCATACATCACTTACAAAAATTGACTCAAGATAGATAAAAGATTTAAATCTAAGACATGAAATGATAAAAGTCTTAGAAAAAATGTGGGAAAACCTCTAGAGGATGTCAATTGCAATTGCAACAACAAAAATAACAAAAGAGACTTAATTAAACTGAGGAGCTCTTGCACAGATAAATAAACAAGTAAAGCAAATAGACAATTTTCAGAATAGGAAAATATATTTGCATGTTACAAATCTGACAAGGGTTCATAATTATCATCTATAAAGAATTCAAATTAAGAGAAAAACAAATAATCTCATCTATCACTGGGCAAGAGACATAAACAGAACCTTCTGTAAAGATGACAGCCAAATGCCTAACAAATATATGAAAAAATGTTTGTTGTCTCTAGTAATCAGAGAAAATGAAAATAAAAACCACCCTGAGCTATCACCTAATCCCAATGAGAATGGCCCACATCACAAAGTCCCAAAGTTGGAGATGTTGGCATGAATGTGGAGAAAAGGGACCACTTTTGGTGTGACTGCAAACTAATACAACCTTTTTGGAAGGAAGTATGGAGAATCATCAAAGAACTCAATTAGACCTCTCATTTGATCCTGCAACCCCATTGGTAGACGTCTACCAAGAAGAAAGAATATCATTTTATCATAAGGATATTTGTACGAGATTGTTTATCACAGCTCAATTTGCAATTGCCAAAATGTGGAAACAACCTAAATGCCCATCAAGAAGGAATGGATTGACAAACTGTGGTATATGTATATCATGGAATACTATGCATCCATAAAAGTTGGAGAATATTCATCTTTTGTATTAACACAAATATCAACATTCTTCTTAGTAAAGTATCACAACAATGGAAAAGCAAATATCCAGTGTACTCAGTACTAATATAAAGCCGGTTGATTATCTAATACATGCTTGCAGAAGAGAAAATCTCAATTTAATTCTAGTTGGGGGGAGGAGGAATGAGGGAAAGGGAGAAGGGTGGAGTGGGGATTGGTGTGATCCCACTTGACACAATGTAAGGGTATTCGCATACTTTTTGGGTACAGGACACAACTACAATAGGGACTCTGCCGAACACTTGCAACTAATGTAACCTAGTTGTTTGTAACCTCACATTAATCTGAAATAATAATTTTTGTTTCCCTTAAAAGTCTTGGTTTATTTGAAGTAATGACTTATTCCTTGAACACACAACTAAATTACCTAATTAGAAATATAAATTTCCATCTTGGAAAACACAATAGATTTAGGGTATTTGTATTCTTTTTTTTATTTTTGTTGTTGTTTTTAATGGACTTTATTATTTTTTTATTAAGTCATCGTACATAGATCATAAATACATTTATGCCATTATAGGATTCAATGTGTTGATTATTTGTACAAATTGGAATGCTTACATTCTACTAAGCAACATAGCCTTCACCACTTTTACCGAATTACAGAATTAAGACATTTATGCTCTACATCTGATAGATCCAACTTGTACTTGCAATATGTTCCATAGGTGTGGTACCCCTACCAACCCTCCATCATCTAACCCCCACCTTCCCCTCTCCCTCCCCTTCCTTTCTTTATCCTTAGGCTATAGTTGTTTTTCATTTTTCACATGCATGTGTAAGTGATTGTAAATTGGTTTCACAATAGTACTGAGTACATTGGATATTTTTTTCCATTCCTGAGATACTTCACTAAGAAAAATATTTTCCAGCTCCATCCATGTAAACACAAAAGAGGTAAAGTCTTCAGTTTTTGCTGCTGCATAGTATTCCATGGTATACATATACCACGATTTATTAATCCATTCATGGGTTGATGGGTACTTGGGCTTCTTCCATGACTTGGCAATAATGAATTGGGCTGCAATGAACAATCTGGTGCAAATATCTTTATTGCCAAATGATTTTTGGTCCTTGGATATACACCTAGAAGAGGAATTGCTGGGTCAAATGGCAAGGGATTTAGGGATTTAGATCCCCTGAGTGTTCT
>NW_003852581.1:886447-911854 GCF_000181295.1 Otolemur garnettii
CTTTAAGTCCTTTAACCAGTGAGAGTCCATTTTTGTTAGAGGAGAAAGGCGTGGGTCCAATTTCAATTTTCTACAGGTCACCAGCCAATTCACCCCACACCATTTGTTGAATAGGGAATCTTTTCCCCAATTTATATTTTTAATAGGCTTATCAAAAATCAAATGATCATAAGTGTCTGGGTTCACCTCTTGGTCTTCAGTTCTGTTCTATATACATCTACCTCTCTATTTTTGTGCCAGTACCATGCTGTTTTGATCACTATTGATTTATAGTTATAGTCTGAAGTCAGGAAGCGTGAATCCTCCTGATTTGTTTTTATTTCTGAGTAATGTATTGGCTATTCAAGGTTTTTTCTGATTCCATATAAAATGAAGTACTAATTTTTCCAGGTCTTTAAAGTACGACAAAGGTGCTTTAATAGGGATCACATTAAATCTGTAGATTGCTTTGAGTGGTATAGACATTTTAACAATGTTGATTCTTCCCAGCCATGAGCATGGTATATTTTTTCCATTTGCTGACAAATTCAGCTATTTCTTTTCTCGGGGTTTCATAGTTCTCTTTATAGAGATCTTTCATGTCCTTAGTTAGATACACTCCCAGATATTTCATTCTCTTTGGCACTACTGTAAAGGGAATAGAGTCCTTGATTGATTTTCCCCTTGACTATTGTTGGTATATATAAAGGCTACAGATTTGTGAGTGTTAATTTTGTAGTCTCATACATTGCTGTATTCCTTGATCACTTCTAGGAGTTTTTTAGATATATAATCATGGGATTTTCCAGATGTATAATCATATCATCTGAGAAAAGTGACAGTTTTATCTCCTCTGGTCCTATTTAGATCACCTTGATTGTCTTCTCTTGCCTGATTACGGTGACTAAGACTTCCATTACAATGTTAAAGAGCAGTGAGGACATTGGGCATCCTTGCCTGGCTCCTGATCTGAGTGGAAATGATTACAATTTTACTCCATTCACTATGATATTGGATGTGGGTTTGTTGTAGATGTCCTCTATCAGTTTAAGAAATGTTCCTTCAACACCTATTTTCTTAAGCATACTGATCAAGAAAGTGTGCCAGATATTGTCAAAATCTTTTTCTGCATGAATTGAGAGAATCATATGGTCTTTGCTTTTTAATTTGTTTATGTGATGTATTATATTTATGGATTTACATATATTGAACCATCCTTGGGAACCTGGGATGAAACCCATCTGGTTGTGATGAATAATTTGTTTGATGTGTTGTTGGATTCTGTTTGCTAGGACCTTATTAAATATTTTTGCATCAATATTCATTAGAGATATCAGTCTATACTTTTCTTTTCTTGTTGGGTCTTTTCCTGGTTTGAGTATCAGGGTGATATTTGCTTCATAGAATGTGTTGGGAAGTATTCTTTCTTTTTCCATGCTTTGGAAAAGATTAATATAGGTACTAGTTCCTCTTTGAAGGTTTGGTAGAATTCTGATGGGAAGCCATCTGGTTCCTGGCTTTTCTTTTTGAGGAGGTTTCTTATAGTTGTTGCTATCTCAGAACTTGTTATAGGCTTGTTCAACATTTCCACTTCTCTCTGGCTAAGTCTAAGAAGGTGGCATGTTTCAAAGTATTGATCTATTTCCTTCAGATTTTCATGCTTCTGAGAATAGAGTTTTATGTAATATTTATTAAGGATTTGTTGAATTTCTGAGAAGTCTGTTGTTATTTGGCCTTTATCATTTCTGATTGATGAAATTAGGGATTTTACTCTTCTACTTCTGGTTAGGTTAGCCAAAGGTTTATCTATTTCATTGACCTTTTCAAAAAACCAACTCTTTGATTGGTTGATCTGTTGTATGATTCTTTTGTTTTCAATTTCATTTAGTTCTGCTCTAATTTTAGTTATTTCTTTTCTTCTGCTGGGTTGGGGTTGGAATGTTGTTCCTTTTCCCGTTGCTTGAGATGTCCCATTAAGTTGTTGACTTCCTTTCCTTCTGTTATATTGAGGAAGGCTTGCAATGGTATAAATTTTCCTCTTAGTACTGCCTTTGCGGTATCCCTGAGGTTCAGATAGTTCATATCTTCATTATCATTTTGTTCCAAAAATTTGGTAATTTCCTTCATAATCTTGTCTTTGCCCAGCTATCATTCAGCATAAGGCTATTTAGCTTCCATGTTTTTGTATGCATATGCAGATTCCTGTTGTTACTGAGTTCAACTTTTATTCCATGATGGTCTGAGAAAACACAAGGAATTATTTCTACTCTTTTAAAATTGCTGAGGTTCGATTTGTGATATAATATGTGATCAATTTTGGAGGATGATCTATGGGGTGATGAGAATAATGTGTATTCAGGTTCTGTTAGGATGAAATGTTCTGTAGATGTCTATTAGATGCAAATGTTCAATGGCTAGGTTGAAGTCTAAAATTTCTTTGCTTAGCTTCTTTTGGAGGATCTATCCAACATTGACAAAGGACTGTTAAAATCTCTGATGATTATGATACTGGAGGAAATTAAGTTGCTCATATCTGTTAGAGTCTCTCTCATAAATTGAGGCACATTGTGGTTGGGTGCATAAATGTTGACAATTGAAAGTTTATCATGTTGAGTGCTGTCCTTAACAAATATGAAATGGCCATCCTTATTCTTCCTTACATTGGTTGGTTTAAAGTCTATTGTATGTGTGAATAAAATTGCAACACCTGCTTTTTTCTGATTTCCATTTGCCTGTATTATAGATGACCATCCCTTCACCCTGAGTCTATGTTTGTCTTTTAAGGTAAGGTGAGATTCTTTAATGCAGCAGAAGTCTGCTTTGTATCCAGTCAGCCAATCTGCGCCTCTTTAGAGGACAATTTAAGCCATTCACATTAATTCAGAGTATTGATAACCCAGATAGTATTTTGGGTATCGAGTTTTTCAAAAGTCCAGTGGACATTTTTAATCCTTTCACCCCTGTGGAAGTCAGAATTTGATCAAAACTTTCTGAGTGAGATTACTTTTGTGGTGGAGGATTGTGTTGTTCATTATGTAAGATAGGTCTGAGGATATCCTGGAGAGCTGGTTTAGTTACAGCAAATTTCTTCAACATGTGAATGTCATTAAAGTATTTAATTTTTCCATCACAGATAAAACTCAGTTTGGCTGGATACAGGATCCTGGATTGAAAGTTATTTTGTTTGAGGAGATTAAAGGTTGATGACCAACTTCTTCTAGCTTGAAAGGTTGCAGTAGAGAGATCTGCAGTCATTCTAATGTTCTTCCCCTTGTAGGTTATGGTTATCTTACGTCTTGCAGTTTGCAGAATTTTCTCCTGCATATTAACTTTGGTGAAGCTAATTATAATGTGTCTATGAGAATTTTTATTTGGGGTGAGTATTGCCGGTGTTCTAAAACTGTATGCTATCTGGATTTCTGGATCTTTTGGCATGTCTGGAAAATTCTCTTTGATTATTTAATGAAGTAAAACTTCTGCATCCTTCACAGCAACCTCATCATCTTCAGGTATTCGTATAAGGCAAATATTAGATCTCTTCAAATTATCCCAGAGCTCTCTGAGAGAATGAGCCATTTTTATTCTCCACTTTTTTTCCTCATTGAGCATTTGGCAGCATTCCAAAGCTTTGACTTCAATGTCAGAGATCCCTTCTTCTGCCTACTCTATTCTGTTACTGAGGGTTTCTACTGTATTTCTCAGATCTTTGAGGGCTGCCAGCTCTTGCCTCAATGAGTCAAAATCTTTTGTCATTTTATCTTTGAAGTCATTGAATTCTTGAGACATCTTTTGAATAATTCCTTCAAATTATAATTCCCACTTTTCCTCCATTCTGTTGATCTTATTTTCTATCCATATTCTGAACTCGATTTCTGACATCTCAGTCATTTGTTTATGTATGGGATCTTGTCCTGTATCTACCATATCATTCCTTGGGGGAGTTGATCTACTCTGATTATTTGTGTTGCCAGAATTTTTCTGTTGATTCCACTCCATGATTGTTTTTTCACCATTGGCTAGATGGGCGGGTAAGGTGGAATGGGATTGGGAGATCCTAGGGTTGTGGTTAACCTGCCTTTTGTCAAGTGTCTGGGACTGATGGATGCAGCTTTTTTTCTATAGCTTTGCGAAGGACTCGTATTGTGTTACAGTCTGGGGGTGAGGAAACCTGCTTGGTGTGGTGGTGTTAGATGGCTCTGTCTTGTGTTCAGCTGGTTCTTGACCAATCCTAGTGCATCAATGACTCTGGTGAGGTCTTAGTGCTCGAGAGGTACAAGCAATTAAGATAGCCCACCCTCTGTGGACATCTGTTGGAAGAGGAAAATCAATCCTTCCCATAACTACACAAACAAGGTATCACCTGAGAGGTGCCTTGGGAGACTGGCCCAGGTTAGGAGTTCCAAACCAATAAACCCAGTCAGTATGAACTCTCAAGTGGGAGAGTTCAAAAGGTCTCCAGCAACTAGAAGGCAAAGGTCTTCTAGCTGCTCAAATTTGGCTTGCTCTGATGCTCTGTGAAGTCAAAAAGGCCCGCCCAGTAGCAGAGTTGGGCCAGAGGTCTGAGTCTTTTTCTCCACTTTACTCTTCTTGCATGCCCAGACACTGGTGACCCAACAGGGATGAGGTCCTGCTCACTCCAATAAACAGAAGTACTGGGGGTTTGCACCTGAGAAAGTCAAAGGAAGGTCAATGCCCCCACAGTCTGGCCACTACCCTCTTCTACCAGCTGGCTGGAGGAGCTGAGGCCTGAGTGCCTCAGGTACTCAGTAGCCATTGGTGAGTGTTCCACTTGGACTCAGTTTAATCCAGAGGGTAACAAGTCAGCAAATGCTTTTCTCCTTCAGCCTCTGCTCCTTTGCCTCTCTTACTTTGCAGCACCAGTATCCCTATAGAGTGAGTTCTGGTTTCCTCTGAGAGTCCTCAGAGTTGGAGAGGTGTCTCTCCAAATTAAGATCCTGGTGGGATCACTCTATTGTTGCTGGATCTTTGTGGGAAGTGACCCTGTGCAGCTCCCAGGGAGACTACTGCAGCCAGGGAGTTCTATCTGTAGAAACATCTCTGGGAGTGCAGGCACACAAATCCAGCAGCAGGGTTGGGGAGGCTGCACACAATTCTGGCAGTCCCTGGCACCTGCTGACTTTGGCAAGGAGAACACTTGGCTCACACGTCTTCTGGTCAGGCAGGGATGGAGGCTGGGAGGGCACAGGGGCCAGGCATGGAAAGCACATCCCGGGAAACAGATCTAGCAGTGTCAGGCCCAGTGGGGCAGGCAGGGTGGGCATGGTAAGCATTGCTGGGCTGGGGAGGGGGACCTGGCACAGGGAGTGCCACCCAGGGAATGCGGCTTTGGCACTCTCAGGTCGCCACTAGGCCGGGGGGACAGGGTGGGGCAGGGAGCGCCACCCAGGGACCATGACTTTGGTAGTCTTGAGCTACCGCCAGGCTGGGGACAGGGCACTTTGGCCAACAGGGGTGGAGGATGCTGGTCTTAAGCTTCCTCTCACAGTCACTTCAGGCAAGGCGGGAAAGGTGGACTGGAAGTTCAGAATGGCAGTGAAAACTTTAGTTCAATTTTTCTGCCTGCCAAATGAGTGTTTGGAATCTCAGCATGATTTCTCTAGGGAATTAGACCCACTTCCTATAGCTTTCACATGTGGGGTGAGATAAGAGGTCCTCTGTTCACCGCTTGCCTGGAGAAAACTTACAGGAGCAGACGAAGAGAAAACAAAAAGAACAAAAAGAAAAACACAACTTTCTTGGGGGAGAGGATGGACACTTTTCCTTTGGGATGTATTTTGTACCTGAAGATTGCTTTCTTCAAGCCGTAGTTTGCCTCAGCAGAGGTGTCCTGCAGATGTCATTCTTCTCTCATTGCTGGGCTCCCAGTTTTCAGCTTGATTGAGTACTTTTTGGACATTATCCTTCCCTCTGGATGGGAGCTTCTGTCCAAGGCTGGCTCCAGTAGGCCATCTTGCCCCTTCCCCCTCAAATAATAATTAAAATAAAGAGCACCACCACTTAATAGGTCTGTGAACTCAGACATGTTATTTGACCCACTGGTTTTCAGAACAGTGGCTCATACCTATAATCCCAGCACTCTTGGAGGTGGGAAGATTATTTGTAGCCAGGAGATAAAGACCAGTATGGGTAACATAGTATAACCCTGCCCCACCAAAGAAAGCTCCCAAGACAAAATTACATTAATTAAAAAAAAATTTTTTTTTTACTTATTATGTGTCTGTCACTGCTATTTAAGCTCTTGTAATACGAATTTTAACATCTATTAAATGTGAAGAACAATAGTCCTACCTCTTATGGTGGATGTGTGTATTCAGTGATAAAGTGCCTTGCATATCATACTCCCTTAATATTTATTGGCTGTTATCATTAACTGTTGCCCTCTTTTTTTCTCCATTTTTCTGTCAGTTGATTTGGATAGATGTTACACTTAGCATGTGGTTCCTCCTTTGGATATGAAGCTGCTAATATAGGTAAGGACATTGTAGTTCCAAAGATTTGTGCAGTTAAAAAAAACACAATTTTTTTTTATATTTAAGATCATCATTAAGACATCTTTCTATACATGGCATCATGTAAGTGTATCAGAAGCTTTCTGATTTAATAACACAAGCGTATTACTTTTCAAATACATATTCAAGAATTACTGAATTGCACAAAATATTTTATTTTTTAAATTGGGCTGAAACTGAATTATAAAAATAAACTACATGTTATATAATCTTTTAGAGATATTGTTGATTTCTTAAATCAGGAAGCATGAATTTTACAGGTGCAGTGCCCTTTTATATACTTATCACTTTGCTTCTTGGTTCCCATACCACATAATTCAAACATAGACAATTTTCTGGCCTATTCATTAAAGACTATATAATCATAAATATAGTGAAGCATATATCTATCTGCTGTTTTGTAAATCTGTATACAATAATTTTATTCTGTCTAAATAGAAAATTTCTAAAGGATAAAAATAAGGATTAGGTTATACAAATTTCTATAGGCCATAGGATTGCTCAATACTCATAAAAAACAATAAATATCATTTGATAACTTCCAATGTTAGAATAATCATTTATAAAGTGATTCTGAAACTAAGGAAGGAAAAGTTCTTATTATGTCAAATGGTCTACAGTATTCATCATTATTGCTAATAATTTTTAAAATCTTGCATGTAAGCTGACGTAGAAAGTAGAAGAAAAAAGAGAGTAAAGGAGAAAATGTCTTATATAAAAAATATTGCATACAAATTTTGCTAATTTGAATATTCATTAGAAAGCTAGAATAAATGAATTATCAAATTCCAATACTTATAGATAAAATGTTGCACTATAACTTTATCACAAAGTTGAAGTATAATACTAGGTATGAGTACATAAGTAAAAAAAAAAATTACTTAAAAGAGGCTATCCCTGATAGATAATTATTTACTGAAATATTCTACCACATGGAGGCACGTACATATATGATATGAAGAGTCGGAAAACTGTATTAGCCTCTACATACTATATTAACAATAATTTCCATAGTTGAGATCAATTTCAATTATCTTAAATTTGATAGTTGATTAGATGCAACAGAAAGCAATATCTATATATGTTTATTTAGTTAAATCCTGTATGCAGTAGTACTACTAGCCACATAACCAAAATTTTCAGACTTCTTTAAAATATCAGCCAGTCATCACTAGTAGATTATTATATGCCAGAAGAGAAGCTAAAAATGTTTCTATTTTTTTTATATCATTTTCCCATTAGTCAATCTCAGAGCAAATTTTTAAGGCCATTACAAAGTTTGTCAGCATACAAGTCGACCCTGAATAGAGTCTTCAAGCCCAAAGCCCATCTTTTCTTAAATGATACATATGTATAGGTTCTATGGTTTATGAAAACTGCATTTTGGCCCTGAAGAGAGACTTCCCAGTAATTTAGTGTAAGAACTGCCATGAAACAACTGCCATAAGTATGACCATTTCAACATTGGTCAGCAGTGGCCAAATATAGAAAATTCAAGTTTTTCCATTGTCTGAAAATGTATTCATGACATAATGCAATTTATGTATTAAAATACTTAGTGTGAAATATGAATACCATTTTTAGTAAATAGACTAGTAGAATGTATAGACAATAAATAAGAAAAGAAGAACAACAATTTACCTTCCCATCACTTTGCTGCTCTAGCTCATGTGACCAAGACTGGTATGATAGGTGGAAGTTTAACACATGAAAATTTTTCTTTCTTTAAACATTGAAATGATATGAACCTAAATTGGACTGAAGAAATATAATTCCAAGAAATAAAATTCTTATTCATGTAATACTTTAACTTGTAAAATGATTTTAGAAACTTATTTAAATTTTCAGGTAGGTTTTTAAATCTCCTCCATATTTTTAATAGGGTATAAAATACAGAATTTAGAAACAAATTATAAAATTCAAAATATTCACTAAGTATTACCATCATTTGATTGTAAAAGATTTTTTAAAATATTTTCTCTGTCTTTCATGATATGATCCTTGAATAAATAGAAGCAAAGAAAAAGTGACTAAAGCCACAATGCCCACTAAAAACTTCAGACTAATATTTACCTATTTCATGCTCACAAAACCCTTTTCCAATTTTTTGCCTTTTACTGTGAGATATTTTTAGGAGGAAAAAAAAGTTTGTGTCTTCAGTATTTTCCTGTTTTATTTTTGGGGGTGACAATGAGAAGAGATCCTTGTTTGTTCTATGAAGAACTACTATACGTATTTCTATGAAGCTTGTTATATATTAAACTACATTTGAAAAAAAAAAAAAAACTAAGGTAAACATAATTTGTAAATACTTCTCAGGAATTCAACATGGTACGACCACTGTGGGAATAGTCCAGATTTTCCTCAAATAGTTACATGTAGAATCACAACATGACCCAGGATTTCCACTGAGACACACACCCAAGAGAAAGAAAACATATGTCCATAAAAAGACTGAGGCATGAATTTTCATGGAAGCATTATTCCTAAGAGCTAAAGAGTGACAACAACCCAAATGTCCAACAACCAGTGGATGGATAAACAGAATAAGACATAACCATACACTGGAATATTATTTGACCATAAAAAAGAATGAAATGCCAAATACATTCTAGAAAAATGAATTAACTATGAAAACATATTCTAGGTAAAAGAATCCCCAAGAAAAAGGCCTTATATTATGTAAATTTATTTGTATGAAATGTCCATAACAGGCAAATCCATTGAAGCCAAAAGTAGATTAGTAAATTGCCAGACAGATCTATTCAGTCATTAATGAACCTCTCACCCTATTTTGCCTCCTTAAAATTTTTCACTGTGAGAGCAGTCTGTTGGTTTTAAAGGCTAATGTGAAACTTGAGAGAGGAATGATGAGAATAGAGCAAATTTAATGCATAAAACCTCCATTTTTTTCTCAGATTCAGCTATTTTTTTTGAATAAATGACCTCAAATTGCTGTAAGGGTTTGATTACTTTGTAGAGTTCTAAAAATGTTAATTATGATATTTACTGCCAGTTTTTTCATTGCTTTTAAGGATAGAGAATTTTCATTGGGTCATTACTGTGCAAATTTTTTCTGTTGTTGTTGGCCTTTTTAGATGTGTAATGAAATTAAATGTTGGTGATGGTTGTAAACCTGTAAATGTAGTAAAAATCACTAAAGTACATAGTGTAAAACAGTAGTTCTCAACCTGTGGGTCACAACCTCTTTAGGGGTCTCCTACATATCAGATATTTACATTATGACTCATAACAGTACAAAATTACAGTTATGAAGTAGCAACGAAAATAATTTTATGATTGGGGGTCACCACAACATGGGGAACTGTATTAAAGTGTCATGGCATTAGGAAGGTTGAGAACTACTGGCTTAAAAGGTTGATTATGGTATGTGATTTTTTTAGTATGCTTTATTTATAAAGTAGTTTTTTTCCCCAAATATTTATTTTTTTCAATTTCTAGCTAATATTAGGGTACATACAATTGAGTTGCATTGTTTGCATTTGTAAGGTAAATTATAAGTTGTAATTATGTCCTGCACCCAGGAATTGTGCCATATGCCCACTCATTGCTCAATATACCCACTCATTAGTCCCTCTGGGAAGGATTCTGCTAACCCCCCTCACCTCTTCCTCTCTTCTTGGATTTAACTGAGTTTTCCTCTCATGTAAGCACATTGTTGTTAAACCTGAAGTTTCAAATTGGTGTTGAGTACATGTGATGCTTGTTTTTCCATTCTTGTGATATTTTACTTAGGAGAGTGTTTCCCAAATCCATCCAAGTTATAATAACAAAGGATACAAAATCTCCATCTTTTTATGTCCAAATACTATTCTATGGTATATGTATGCCACAATTTATTAATCTATTCAGGTGTTGAACTGTGCTTAGGTTGGTAACACATCTTTGCAATTGTAAATTGGGCTGCTATAAACATTTAAGTGTATATGCCCTTATGGGAAAATGATTTTTTCTTTTTGGGTATATATATAGTAATGGTATTTCAGTATCAAATGAAAGGTTTACTTGTATTTATTTGAGGGCCCTCAATACTTTATGTTTTCCATAAAGGCTGTAGTAGTTTGCAGTTCCACTAACAGTGCAAGAGCTTCCCTTCTCTCTACATCCAGACCAGAATCTTCTGGTTTTGGGACCTCATGATGTGGAACATTCTCATTCAGGCTTGGTGAAATCTAAAAGTTGTTTTGATTTGTATTTCTCTAATAGAGATAGTAAGCATTTTCTTATGAGTTTCTTGGCCATTCATCTGTTCTTATGAGAAAAGTCTCTGCTCATATTTCTTGCCCAGATTTTAACAGAGTTCTTTGTCTTTTTAGTTACTGTTGTTGATTTGCTTACGTTCTTTGTACATTCTAGTTCTTAACCCTTTGTTGAATTCAAAGCATGCAAAATCTTCTCTCATTATCAAGATTGTCCTTTGAATTGTTGATTTTGTCCTTAGCTGTTCAGAAATAATATTATTACATATAGTAATGCCAACAGAGGAAGAGATAAATTCCATTCAAAAGGCAATTTATTGGCTTGGCACCTGTTCTCAGTGGTTAGGGCACTGGCCACATACACCGAGGCAGGTGGGTTTGAACCCAGCCCCAGCCTGCAAAACAACAGTGACAACTGCAACAAAAAAAATGGCCAGGCATTGTAGCCAGTAGTACCAGCTACTTGGGAAGCTGAGGAAAGAGAATTGCTTAACTCAAGATTTTGAGGTTGCTGTGAGCTGTGATGCCAGGACACTCTACCAAGGGCAAAATAATGAGACTCTATCTCAAAAAAAAATAAATAAAAATAAAAGGAAAGAAAACATAGTTTATTGTATTCACAGATCCCAAGAGGAGAGGGCATGCCATGCCACTGGGGGGTGGAGAGTGGCACATGGGGAAGCACTAAGGTCCTTGGCATGAGGCAGGGTGAACAGAATTCTAATTGGTTAGCCTGAATAATTTCAATTGCCTCAGCACTAAGGGGCTGTCCCTAATTGCCTGGTACCTAGCACTAGGATGATTAGGGAAGGCCTACAGTGGTGTGGAATATGAG
Source organism: Otolemur garnettii (assembly GCF_000181295.1). NCBI lineage: Eukaryota > Metazoa > Chordata > Mammalia > Primates > Galagidae > Otolemur > Otolemur garnettii. The sequence continues at coordinate 898,012 of NW_003852581.1, forward strand.
AGTCCAAAAGGAAAGCAATTGAGGGTATGGGTTCTGGAGTGGTTAATGTGTATTTGGAAGGTGTACCCACAGGCAAGTTGTTTACTAACTCTGGGAATTGGCTAAGCCTGAAAGGGTGAGTACCTCCAAGATTAGTAAGGTGCAAAAAAAAAAAAAAAAAAAAAAAAGAAAATAAATACATAGTTAATACAATAAATTATATATCAATACAAAGTCTTATCAGAGGCTTTAATAGACTCCAGTACATTATGCAGTTCTGAGAGAGAATTATACACATATATTATTTCCCAAATTACTGGGAATGGAATTCTGAGTGTAATGGGAGGAGTGAAGCCTTCGGTGAACTTAAGGTTCTAGAAGATACATTTTGGAAAACACTAGACTACAAAAATCTATTCTGTGAAGAAAAAAAGCAAGTCTTTTTAGGATTCCTCGTTTCTATACAGATTACAAGGAATTTGAGTATGTCTACAGTGTCTATTTTCATGCTATAGTATATCTACATACACAATAGCACATCTCAAAAACAAGGCAAGAGTATATTTGTTCGGTGTAATGCCCTGAACTGTATCTTTAAACTTGAATTTTCTTTCAAATTGTTTCTGTGAATCCAAACTTCCAATGCAAACATACTAAAAATATTTCTGATGAATTCATCTATTTTTGTTCTATAAATGTGGAAGTTGAGAAAAAGTCTAGATGACAAAAACAACTATAGCGTCCCATAAACAATACACCTGAGAAAGTGTGTATCAGCAGGCCTAGGAATTATCAGTCAGGTAGTGATGGTTACCACCCCCACTAACAACAGAGTTAGAGAGTTTATGAGACCAAAAACTTCAAGGCTTAATTTCCTAGAAAAAATGCCAGTTAAATCTCCAGGGGTTCCAGAATCTAAACACCTAGATGTAACAGGAATTGCCAGACCAGAAGAAAGAGGGAAAGGCACTACAGTACTTGTTGCTGATGTGCCTATAAAGGAGGAGCTAGATGATACAGAAATTCCAACTTTGAAAATTCACTGTGTTTATACTCCTGGAGTCTAAAATTAAAAAAAAAAAAAAAAAAAGTTCAGCATTTTCAGAATACAGTCACCCATGAACTCTAAGAAATCCATGGCTGGAATCTCCAGATAATGCAAAGTCCCCAGGAAGAGATGACCAGGAAGTGATAAAAAGCATGTATCATCTTAAAGAAATATCCATCTTCTGGCATTCCTTGGAAGAGCTCTTAGAAACACCAGTTAACAGTAAAGGGCTACATCTTCTCCAAACTATTCTTCCAGAAAGGGAGAGAGTGGTTACCTCCAGCTACTATCAAAGGAAAAGAATCAAGGAGCAACCAACCCACCCATGGGTCACCATTTCTATGCTTTGAAAGGCCCTTTTCCATTGCCACCCCAAATCCTAACTTGCAGAGGCAGTGCAGTCGCAGTTTGGCATAATATGGTGGTGTCAGGAGCAAAAAACTAAATGCTCCTGGGCACTGCCTGTGGCTCAAAGGAGTAGGGAGTAGGGCGCTGGCCCCATATGCTGGAGGTAGTGGGTTCAAACCCAGCCCCAGCAAAAAAAAAAAAAAAAAAAAAAACTAAATGCTCCTGTGTTAACATTGAATACATAATGCTTTATCTTCCCAACTGGTCATAATTTGCTCCCGGGGGTAAGATTTTGATGTTACTATAACTGCATTTGTAAGTTACAAATAACGTTCCAAAAAACTAGACTTTCATGAGTAAAATTATTTTCAAACTCATCACCCGAAAATCTATTTCTTTATATTCCTTAAGAAATTAACTTTTCTTGGGATTACTAAGATGGTCAACTAGAGGCAGCTTTCACCAGAAGCTCCTGTCCAGAGGGAGAGATACTGTACAGAAGTGGGCTCAGTGAAACTGAAGACAGGAGCTGAGCTAAGAAAGAAGATAGACAACTGCACATCATTTCTGCTGAGGTAAGTTGTGACTCCAAGAAAACAAAATTCAGGTACAAATCCCATTGCCAAGAGGGCAAGAGACCCCTCCCCTAAGTAGGAGGCTTGCTGTGGGCTCTCTGCAAGTGACCAGGGAACAAAAGACCTCTCATTTTATCCCACAGGAAAGAGCTGCTAAACACCACACCTCTTTCTCCAAGGAAGTCCCACTTGTGAGCCTAGGCATCGTCCTGCCTGGCATAAAAGTGAACAAATGTTTTCCCCCTAATTCTGAATTTCCAGTCCACCCTTCCCCCCTCTCCTGGAAGTCTGATGGTTTGCCCCTGGCAAAGTCCAGAATGTTTGATAATTCTCTGAGAAGCCTGGGCATTGTGTGAACCACTGGACAGCAGTGTGAAAACAGTGACTCTCGAATGGAAGATGGGAAGTGCAGGAAGAGAGGGATGTGTGGAAGAGAGAGATGCACTGTGATGGTGCACAGTGGGTGATCTTTTCTGACTCTGTGGTTTATCAGAGGGGTCCAGCCTGCAGCCCCTCATGTTTGTGGAATGGAACTGCTTATGGATTTGTACTATTGTGCCAATGGAGATCCTTGAAATTCTCACTGTTGAGCAGTGATTGTACTGCCTAGGACAATCTGATTAGAACTCTTGACCTGGACTGTCTACCCAGGGATCCTCCGAGGTTAAGCTATGGTTGTTTTGTAGTGAAAAAAAAAAAAAAAAGACTGTTACTGGTAGGGGAAAGTGTGCAACTGCTGCTTGTATCTCTCCCTAGTGGAGATTTCATCCTAACACTACAAGTTGTTAGGATTGGGCAGAAGCTGGCTGACTTCAATATAGAGTCAGCTTGTGCTATCTCTCCAAACAGGTCCTCAGATTCTCTGGCTATAGTTCTGAAAGGGACCGTTGTAAGTGAAAAGGCACAGTCACAAGCCCCAGCTCATTGGTAAAGGGCTGGTTAACTCCACTTCCTTGGGCCCCCAATCCAATCTCACCCTAACAGTTTTAATTGCCAAATTGTACAAAATACTCATTGGGGCAGAACTAGCAGAAGAACTCTGGTAACATGAACTATCAGAGTAGATCAACTTTCATAAGGAATGCCAAAGGAGATATAACAGAAGATATAATTCATAGACAAGTGGATGAATAGTCAGGAAGAGAATTCAGAATACAGATGACAAATAAGATGAATACAATAAAGTAAAAGATGAAAACAGAAATCCAAACTGTAGTTCAAAAGTTGTCTCAAGAAATTAATAAATTGAAAGACAAAGTCACCAAGGATATGAACATAATGAGAAAAGATATAACAGAGCTCAAGGAAGTGAAAAAGTTATTTGGGGACCATCAAAATAAAGTAGAATCCCTCAGTAACAGAGTTGATCAGACAGAATAAAAGATCTTAGTAATTAAATACAATGCTTTTGAGTAATCCCAACCATTCAAAGAGGCAGAAAAATGGAAAACAGAACAGAATATTCCCTAGGAAAGTTGTGGGATCATTCTAAAAGATCAAACATCCAATTTATAGGAATTCCTGAAGGAAAAGAGGATGGTCCTAAAGGCATAGATACTGTACTCAAAGATATTATGGAGGAGAATTTCTCAAGCATGGCAAGAGATACAGAAATTCAGATAGATAGTTTCAGAACCCAAGCAAAACTCAGACAAAATAAAGTATCTCCTAGACATATTATAACTAACTTTGTCTAAGTTAGTATGAAGGAGAAAATCCTGCAAGCAGCCAGTCATAAGAAAATAATTGTTTAAAAAAGGAAAAAATATTAGAATGACAATAGGTCTTTGAGCTGAAACTTTTCAAGCCAGAAGAGCATGGTCATCTATCTTCAATTTTCTAAAACAAAACAACTTTCAACGCAGGATCCTGGAACTAGCTAAACTGAGTTTCATTTGTGATGGAGAAATCAAATACTTTACTGACATGCCCATGTTGAGGAAATTTGCCATAACTAAACTATCTCTCCAGGAAATAACCAGACCTATTTTCCATAATGGCCAGAACAATGGTCTACTACCAAAGTAAACTCACCCTGAATTTATCAAACCTGACAAAACCTGACTTCCTCAATGGTGAAAGGATTAAAAATATTCACTGGACCTTTGAAAAACATGATGACCAAAACAGTACCATACTTATTAATTCCCTCAATAAATGTGAACAGCTTAAATTGTCCTCTAAGGAGGCACAAGGTGGCTGACTGGATACAAAAACTCAGGTCATGTATTTGTTGCCTACAAGAAACTTATTTTACCTCAAAGGATAAAAAGAAAAGACTGAGAGTGAAGGAATGAACATCTATATAATATAGACAAATGTAAATCAGAAAAAAACACTGGTTGCAATTTTATTTGAAGATACAATAGGATTTAAACCAACAAAGATAAGGAAACTCAAGGATGGACACTACATATTTGTCACAGGAAACACTATGAAGAAATATCAATAATTAGCATACATGTGCCCTACTTGAAAGCTCCTCAATTTGTAAAGCAAACCCTAATGGATATTAACAATTTGATATCTCCCTGAACTAAAATAGTTGGAGATTTTAACACCACTTTGGCAGTTCTGAATAGATCCTCCAAGAAGAAACTAAATAAAGAAATAACAGACTTAAACTTGACCCTACAACAAATGGACTTAACAGACATCTACAGAGCATTTCATCCCAATAAAACTGAATACTCATTCTTCTAATCAACCCATGGACCAAATAGCTTCACTACAGAATTTTATCAAACCTTCAAAGAAGAACTTGTACGTATAGTGTAGAACATATTCCTAAACAGTGAGAAGTAAGGAACCTGACCAAACACATTCTATGAAGCAAATATCACCCTCATATCAAAACCAGAAAAAGACACAACAAAAAAGGAAAACTATATACCAATTTCACTAATGCATATGAAAGCAAAAATACTGAATAAAATCCTAATAAATAGATTACACTGCACATTAAAGAATTATACATAACAATCAAGTAAGCTTTACCCCAGGAATGCAAAGAAGGTTTAACATACAGAAATGTAATTCACTGCATAAATAGAAACAAAAACAGAGACCATATTATCCTCTTAATAGATGCAGAGAAAGCAATTAACAAAATTCAGCACATTTCTCAAACTAATTGAAGCCATCTATCACAAACTCACAGCTAATATCATAGTGAATGTAGCAAAACTGAAAGCTTTTCCAGTTAGAACTGAAACCAGACAAGGATGTCCTCTAGTGCCACTATGATTCAACATAGTTCTTGAAATTCTAACCAATGCAATCAGGCAAGAGGATATACCAGGCATTCAAATAGGGTCAGAGGAGTCAAACTCTTAGTCCATGACAATGATATGATCTTCTACTTAGAAAACCCCAGAGACTCAACTACAAGACTTCTAAAAATGATCAAGAAATACAGTAATGTCTCAGGGTACAAAATCAATATCTACAAATTGATAGCCTTTGTATACACCAATAACAGTCAAGTTAAGAACCAAATTAAGGACACCATACTCTTCCTAGTAGCTTCAAAGAAAATCAAATACCTGGGAATATACCTAAAAAAGGAGGTGAAAAATCTGTACTAACAGAATTATGAAATCCTAAGAAAACAAATAGCCAAAGATGCTAACAAATGGAAGAACATACCATGCTGTTGATGGAGAAAAATTCCTTCCACCTTTTTCATTTCTCTCCTTTTCTGTGTTATGGTAGACGTTTTTACATTTTCTAATCTATCCAACATAAATTTATCAGACAACACTTAAGATATCTTTTTTCTTTTTTTCTTCTTTATATTTTATAATGATATTTTTTATTTTCTTTATCTATTTTTATTTCTTCTTTTTTTTTTTCTTTCCTCTGATTGTTGCAGAGTCACAGCATTGGTCTGACTGGGGGGCTCACAGCATTGGTCTTGTTCAAGGAGGTCCCAAGATCATGGTCTAGGTTGTACTTCTAGCTTTGACCTTTGGAAATATGATATTGGTAAGGTCCCAACTGTGACATAATATTGATTTTTTTCTTTTTTTTTCCTTTTGTATTTGGCAGAGGTGGGATGTTGCTATTGCCCAGGTTATTAACGAGTTCACAAAGCCTGGCCCCACCAAGTGCCTGTATTTCTGGGTATACTCATAGCACCTGACCAGTTACCACCATTTATGCTGTTGCCCTATTTCTCTTTTTCTTTTTCTTTTTTTTTTTTATTTCTCTCTTTCTGTCTTTCTCTTCAATTATTTCTTTCAACCCCTTCTTGTTTGTTCTTTATCAATTGCATTTATTTCTCCCTTCCTGTTCTTTACCCGTCTCTTCCTTTTGGCCTTAAGCCAAAAGGCCACATCAACATCTAAGTTCTGGGGTAATGTAATTTAAAGTGAAGAAGATAGTGAGAAGAAAAATGTAGAGGAAGAAAGTGAATAAGAAGAAAACACACATGAAGAGGAACCAACAGAAAAATTCTAGGTTAGTTCACAGGTTAGTTCTTTCCCCCTGCCAGAATCTCTGGTGCCTTTTACTTCTTCTGTATTCCATTCCAACTTCTAATAAAAATCCTGTCTTGCTTCTGAAAAAAAAAATCAAAGCACAGAAACCCCCCAAGGGACCAGGAGGCAGCTACTGCAGAGGATTTCACCTATAAAGAATTAATGGAAATGACATAAAGAGAATTTGAAATAAAGATGGTAGAGACGATAAAGGAAATTGATGACAAAGTGGAAAAACAGTACAAAAATGGAAGAAAGACATGAAGAATATAGAAAAGATATGGTGGACCCTAAAGAATTGAAGGAGTCAATCAGGGAACTGAAATGTGTAGTAGAGAGTATCAGTAACAAATTAGACTTTGCAGAATATTGAATCTCAGAGCTAGAAGATAAAGTTCTTGAGCTAACACAGGCAGTTAAAGAGGCAGAAAAAAATAGAAAAAGAAAAATCACACAGACAATTATGGGACTTCACAAAGATTTCAAACATATGAATTATAAGTAACCTTGAAAGGGAAGAATAACATCCCAAAGGAATTGAAGTCCTAATAGAGGATATCATAAATGAAATTTTCCCAAGTTTCACTAAAGACACTGAAACACTCATTTTAGGGTGATATCAAACCTCAGGTCATCTTGATACATACAGAGCATCTCCAAGATACATTGTCTTGAACTTGTCAAAAAAAAAAATGGTGAAAGATAAAATTCTGCAAGCAGCCAGCAGTAAGTGCCAAAAGATCCACAGGGTCAATTCCACCAGGATGACATGGAACTTTCCAGTGGAAACTTTCCAAGCCAGAAAAGAATGGTCATCTATATTTAACCTTCTTAAATAAAACAATTTTCAGCTCAGAATTCTGTATCATGCTAAACTAAACTTCAAAATAGCTGGAGAAATCAAATCTCTTACTGACATGTGAACATTGAAGAAAGTCACCAAAACAAGACCAGTTTTGCAGGAAATACTTAGACCTATTCTTCACACGGACCATCACAACTGACTGACATTAAGGTAAACACCCAGAAACTAAAAGACAAAATCTAGTTTCCACAATTGCACAAAGGATAAAATCAAGGAACCAGCTTCTACAAAATAGGATGACTAGAACTCAGTCACACTTATGAATTATCTCAATCAATGTTAATGGCTTGAATCTACACTGAAGAGGCACAGGCTGGAAGATTGGATTAAAAAAAAAAAAACACACATTTGTAAGACAGACCTTGCCTGATAAATGCAATTAGTGTAACTTTGTTCTTTGTACTCTCAATGAATCCCCCAAAACAAACAAACAAACAAATAAATACTGTACATTGAACAAAACAAAGCATTAATAAAGACTGTTTAAAAATGAATAAACAAATAATAAAATTAAATAAAATTTTAAAAAAATGAGCAATCCATATGTTGTTTCCAGGAAGCACACCTAATCTTGAAGGACAAAACAATATTGAGGATAAGAGATGGAAAACAATATTTCGGGGGCGGAGCCAAGATGGCAGACTGCAGCCAGCTTTTTACAAAAGCTCCCATCCAGAAGGAGGCTTAAAGGACAGAAGTTTAGCAAAGGAACTAATGGTTTGGAGCAGAGCCAAGAGAGAAGATTGAAGAGTGCATTTCAACCTTCCTGAGGCAAGCTGTGACCCCCAAAATACAATCAAAATGTACAAAATCCACCACCAAGCAGAAGAGAGTCCCCTCCCTCCACAAGAAGGTCTCACAGTTTATTCCATACAAACAAGCAAGCAGAGTTCAAACATCCTCCCACTCTATCCCATGGGAGAGACCCCCTAAAAACTGGACGTCCTACCCCTGCTGGTGTGCCACGGCATCCTCCTGCCAGGCATAAAACTGTAAAACTGTATAAAACTGTGTATAGTCCTCACCTGCAACATTGAATGCTTAGGACTTTTCCTCACCCCAACCTCGAGGTCTGGAGGTTTGTTACCTATGGAGTCCAGATTCTTGGGCATCTCCTGGAGAGAAGTAGAGGGGGAAAGGGCTGGTGCTGCTCTGTGCTGACTGTGGCACAGGAGTGAGGAGAAGAAAGCCATGAAGCAGCGGTAGCAGCCTGAGCTGCCAACTGAGCCATTGGAACAGATTTGGTAACTTTTGTAAGTAAAGAGACAATTAGCAGCAGCCCTCAGGGAAATAGCTGGGACAAAGGCAGTGGGCGGGCAGAGGCTGGAATTGACATCTGAGTGTAAACTCTAATTTGCTTCAGACTCAGAACTGAGTTATTCACCAGCTCCTGAAAGCCTCTGACTTCTAGAAGAATTTAGACTGGACAAAAGGTGTGATGATTTAACAACCACAACTTTCAAAGCGCAAATTCTTCCGCTGCCGGACTAGACTCAGATTTCCCAACCACCTTGCCCTCAGGGGAATGCTGAGACAAAGACAGTGGGTGGGCAGAGGCAGGGATTGACAACTGACTGTAAAATTTAATTGCTGCCCAGGGTTGAGTTGCCCCTCAGCAGTAGCAGACTTTGACTTGCAGAGGAATCTAGCCACAACAGAAGGTGAGGGGCTGGAAGTAAGAAAACGTTCATAGCCTAATTTAACCATGCAAGCCCTCCTTGACAGACGCAGATTTCTGGGTTATTTTGGCAGTTGCAAACCCCGGGAGTATTTGCCTACTAGAGTGAACAGGGTCACAGACTTGGGGGATTATGCATGACTAGGTGCAAGGTGGGGAAGGAGGTATTAACCTTCCCAGACTAACCCATCCTCTGGGTGGGTCCCTTTGCCCTCACAGAGCACCAGAGCAGGTTATATCCGAGCTGCGAGCAGACTCCTCTTATCTAGCTGCCAGAAACATTTGAACTTTTCCACCTGAAATGGGTGCTGACTGGGACAACTGATTTGGACCCCTTAAACAAGGCAGACCACTCAGGGACTATTCAAAGGGACACCCTGGGTGTATGGTTGAGGGAAGGTTTGTTTTTCCTTGCCAAATTGTTGTTTGGGGGGGGCGATTTAATTGCTGGTATTTCTCCACAGCTGAGACTTCAACCAAGAAAAAGTGAGTCACTAGGGTATGACAGAGATGAGCTGAAAATAAGACAGAGCCACTTAGCTCCACCACACCAAGCAGGTCCCCTGTCTCTCAGGCCATAACACTGTACGGGTCCTTGACAAACCTCAAGGGGAAAAGCCAAATGGGGTAAAACAATAATGGAGTGAAATCAGCGGAAAAGCTCTGGTAATATGAATAACTAGAGTAGGTCAACCCCCCCCCCCAAGAAATGATGTGACTGGTAATACGAATAACCAGAGTGGGTCAACCCCCCGAAGAAAGGCTGTGGCAGATGAAACTGAAGATACCCTATATAAACAGATATCTGAGATGTCAGAAATTGAGCTCAGAATTTGGATTGCAAATAAGATTAACAGAATAGAGACAAAGATACAAATAGAAATTCAAGGAGCATTCCAAAAGCTCACTCAAGAATGCAACAAATTCAAAGATAAAACCACCAAAGATTTTGAGACATTAAGGCAAGAGATTGCAGCCCTCAAAGAACCTAAAAATGTGGTAGAATTTCTTGGTAACAGAGTGCAAGAGGCATAAGAAAGGATCTCAGATATAGAAGACAAAGCTTCTGCATATGTCCAAACATCCAAGGAGAATCAGAAATGGAAAGCAAAAATGGATCATTCTCTGATAGAGGTCAGGAATAATTCGAAGAAAACTAATATTCATCTCATAGGAATTCCTGAAGGCAACAAAGTTGCTTTGCAAAACTCAGAGGATCTTTGAAAGAGAACTTTCCAGATATGTCAAGAGATCCAGAAATTCAGATTTCAGACAGCTTGAGAAACCCAGCACTACTCAACCCAAATAAGACGTCCCCCAGACACATCTTAATTAATTTCACTAAAGTTAATATGAAAGAGAAAATCTTGAAAGCAGCGAGATGTAAGAAAACTATAACCTACAAGGGGAAGAATATTAGAATAACTGCAGATCTCTTTGCCGAAACCTTTCAGGCCAGAAGAGGGTGGTCATTGACATTTAATCTCTTAAAACAAATTAACTTTCAGCCCAGGATCCGGTATCCAGCTAAACTGAGTTTCATTTCTGATGGAGAAATTAAATACTTTAATGATATCCATGTTTTGAAGAAATTTGCCATAACTAAACCAGCTCTCCAGGATATTCTCAGATCTATTCTCCATAATGACCAGTGCAATCCTCCACCACAAAAGTAAACTAATTCAGAAAATATTGATCAAACTCCAACTTCTACAGTGGCAAAAGGATTAAAATCGTCCACTGGACTTTCAAACAACTTGATACCTAAAATTTTATCAGGCTTATCAATAATTTCAATCAATGTGAATGGCTTAAATTGTCCTCTAAAGAGGCACAGATTGGCTGATTGGATACAGAAACTCAGACCAGACATTTGTTGTCTACAAGAATTTCATCTTACATTAAAAGACAAATATAGACTCAGGGTGAAGGGATGATCATCTATTTCCAGGCTAATGGAAAGCAGAAAAAAGCAGGTGTTGCAATTTTATTCACAGATGCAATAGGTTTTAAACCAACAAAAGTAAGCAAGGATAAAGATGGCCACTTTATATTTGTTAAGGGCAATACTCAATACAATGAGATCTCAATTATCGATATCTATGCACCAAACCACAATGCACCTCAATTTATAAAAGAGAATCTAACTGGCATGAGCAACTTGATCTCCCCCAGATCCATCATAGTCGGAGATTTTAACACTCCTTTGGCAGTGTTGAAGAGATTCTCCAATAAGAAGCTGAGAAAAGAAATATTAGATTTAAATTTAACTATGCAACTTCTGGACTTATCAGACATCTACAGAACATTTCACCCTAACAAAACTGAATACACATTTTTCTCATCAGTACATGGAACATACTCCAAAATTCGATCACATCTTAGGCCACAAATCTAACCTCAGCAAATTTAAAGGAATAGAATTTATTCCATGCATCTTCTCGGACCATCATGGAATAAAAGTTGAACTCAGCAACAACAGGAATTTGCAGACTTGTACAAAAACCTGGAAGCTAAATAACCTGATGCTGAATGATACATGGGTCAGAGATGAGATCAAGAAGGAAATTACCAAATTTTTAGAACAAAATGACAATGAGGATACGAGTTATCAGAACCTCTGGGATGCCGCAAAGGCAGTCCTAAGAGGGAAATTTATACAATTGCAAGCCTTCCTCAAGAGAATGGAAAGAGAAGAAGTTAACAACTTAATGGTATATCTCAAGCAGCTGGAAAAGGAAGACCATTCCAATCCCAAATCCAGTAGAAGAAAAGAAATAACCAAAATTAGAGCAGAATTAAATGAGATTGAAAACAAAAGGATTATAAAACAGATCAACAAATCAAAAAGTTGCTTTTTTGAAAAAAATCAACAAAATCGATGAACTTTTGGCCAACCTAACCAAGAAAAAAAGAATAAAGCCTCTAATCTTGTCAATCAGAAATGGTAAAGATTAAATAACAACAGATCTTTAGAAATTCAAAAAATCCTTAATGAATATTACAAGAAACTTTATTCCCAGCAATATGACAATCTGAAGGAAATTGACCAATACTTGGAAGCACGTCATCTCCCAAGACTTAGCCAGAATGCAGTGGAAATGTTGAAGAGATCTATATCAAGCTCTGAAATAGCATCAACTATACAAAATCTCCCTAAAAAAAAAAAAAAAAAGCCCAGGACTAGACAGCTTCACATCAGAATTCTACTAAACCTTTAAAGAGGAACTAGTACCTATATTACTCAATATTTTCCAAAACATAGAAAAAGATGGAATCCTACCCAACACATTCTATGAAGCTAACATCACCCTGATCTCCAAACCAGGAAAAGACTGAACAAGAAAAGAAAATTACAGACCAATATCACTAATGAATATTGATGCAAAAATATATAACAAAATCCTAACAAACAGAATCCAGCAACACATCAAACAAATTATACACCATGACCAAGTGGGTTTTATCCCAGGATCTAAAGGATGTTTCAACATATGTAAATCTATAAATGTAATTCATCACATAAAGAAATCAAAAAACAAAGACCATATAATTCTTTCAATTGATGCAGAAAAAGTGTTTGATAATATTCAGCATCCCTTCATGATCAGAACACTTAAGAAAATTGGTATAGAAGGGACATTTCTTAAACAGATAGAGGCCAACTACACCAAACCCTAGCCAATATTGTATTGAATAGAGTTAAGTTGAAATCATTTCCACTCAGATCAGGAACGAGGCAAGGTTGTCCATTGTCTGTATTGCTCTTTAACATTGTAATGGAAGTTTTAGCCATCACAATCAGAGAAGAAAAAGCGATTAAAGTATCCATATACAGTGAGAAGAGATTAAGCTTTCACTCTTCACAGATGATATGATTCTTTATCTGGAAGATATCAGGGATTCTACTACTAAACTCTTAGAAGTAATCAAGGAATACAGCAGCATCTCAGGATCAACACTCATAATTCAATACCCTTCATATACACCAACAGCAGCCAAGCTGAAAAAACAGTCAAGGACTCTATCCCATTCACAGTAGTGCCAAAGAAGATGAAATATTTGGGAGCTTACCTAACAAAGGACGTGAAAGATCTCTATAAAGAGAACTATGAAAATCTAAGAAAAGAAATAGCTAATAATGTTAACAAATAGAAAAACATACCATGCTCATGGCTGGGAAGAATCAACATTGTTAAAATGTCTATACTACCCAAAGCAATATATAATTTTAATGCAATTCCATTAAAGATCCACTGTCACACTTTAAAGGTCTAGAAAAAATAATACTTCATTTTATATGCAATCAGAAAAACCTTGAATAGCAAAGACATTACTCAGGAACAAAAACAAAGTAGGAGTAATTATGTTACCAGACCTCAGACGATACTATAAATCGATGGTGATCAAAACAGCGTGGTCTGGCACAAAAACAGAAAGGTAGATGTATGGAACAGAATAGAGAGCCAAGAGATGAAATCAGCTACTTACCGTTATCTGATCTTTGAAAAGCCAATTAAAAATATTGAGAAAAGATTCTCTATTTAACAAATGGTGCTGGGCTAACTGGATGGCAACCTGTAGAAGACTGAAAATAGACTCACATCTTTCACCATTAACTAAGATAGACTCTCACTGGATTAAAGATTTAAACTTAAGACATGAAACTATGAAAATACTAGAAGAAAGTGTATGGAAAACACTTGAGGAAATCGGCTTGGGCAAAAATTTTAAGAGGAGGACCCCTTGGGCAATTGAAGCAATATCAAAAATGTACTTTTGGGACCAGATCAAACTTAAAAGTTTCTGCACAGCCGAGAACACAGTAAATAAAGCAGGTAGACAGCCTTCAGAATGGGAGAAGATATT
>NW_003852581.1:911908-936981 GCF_000181295.1 Otolemur garnettii
CTCAGGATGGACAAGGGACTTGAATAGAAATTTCTCTAAAGAAGAGAGGCACATGGCCTACAGATATATGAAAAAATGCTCTCCATTCTTAATCATCAGAGAAATGCAAATCAAAACTGCTTTGAGGTACCACCTAACCCCAGTAAGATTAGCTCATATCACAAAATCCCAAAACCAGAGATGTTGGCGTGGATGTGGAGAAAAGGGAACACTTCTACACTGCTGGTAGGAATGCAAATTAATTCGTTCCTTTTGGAAAGACATCTGGAGAACATTGAGAGAACTAAAAATAGACCTGCCATTTGATCCTGCAATTCGTTTATTAGGTATATTTCCAGAAGACCAAAAATTGAATTACAACAAAGATATTTGTATCAGATGTTTATTGCAGCCCAATTCCTAATTTCTAGGTCAGGGAAGAAGCCCAAATGCCCATCAACCCATGAATGGATCGATAAATTGTGGTACATGTACACCATGGAATACTATGCAGCCCTAAAGAAGGATGGAGACTTTACCTCCTTCATGGTTACATGGATGGAATTAGAAAATGTTCTTCTTAGCAAAGTATCTCAAGAATGGAAGAAAAAGTATCCAATGTACACAGCCCTACTTTGAAATTAATTCTTAGCTTTTATAGGAATGTCATAAAACTAATTGTATCCTTAGAATATTAGAAGGGGGTGGGAGCAGGAGGTCAGGGGGGTGGATCAGGGGAAGGAGGGAGATTGGTGGGGTCACCTATATGGTTTATCTTACTAGGGTACAAGTGAATCTATCTAAATGCAGAGTATGAACGTTTTAACTCAATAACTAGGAAAAATGACATGAAGGTTATTTTGATCCAGTTTGATGATAGTATTTCAAAATGTATATGAAAACAGCACACTGTACCCCATGATTGCATTAATGTACACAGTTATGCTATAAGAAATAAAATTTTAAAAAAAGAAAACAATATTTCAGGCAAATGGAAATCAGAAGAAAGGAGGGGCCACAATTATATTTTCAGAAATGAGAGGATTTAATGTAACAAAGTTAAGAAAGACAAAGAAAATCATTTTTGTCAAGGGAATGATAAAACAAGAGTATATTTCAATTCTAAATATTTATATACCCAATTTAAAGGCTCCCATATTTATTAAACAGACCTCGATTGGTTTGAACAATATGATATTCCATAACACCATATTAGCTAGGGACTTTAACACCACTCTGACAGAACTGGAGAGATCCTCCTAACAGAAACTAAACAAAGATACAAGTAACTTAAATGTGACCCTAGGAATAAATGAACAAAGCTAGGGAATATATGTTCTTCTCAACAGTCCATTGAACATACTCCAAAATAGATCAAATCCTAGGACATAAATCAAACCTCAACAAAATTAAAATAATTGTCATTAAATCTTGTATCTTCTCAGATCACAAGACAATTAAGATGTAACTGAAATCCAACAAAGATTTTTATCTCCACAAAAAGGCATGAAAATTAAATAACCACATGCTAAATGACAGGTCAAAGAAGAGATACAGGGTGAAATTGTAAATTTCTCAAACACAACAACAATGAAGGTACAAATTACCTGTGGGACACTACAAAGGCAGTCCTAATAAAGAAATTTGTTGCATCAGATGCCTACATCTAGAAAACAGAAAGACAGCACATGAACCAACTAATTAATAATCTTAATGAAATGGAAAAGGAAGATCTATCTAAAACCAAACCTAGAAGAATAAAAGAATTAACCAAAATAAAATCAGAAATAAATGAAATAGAAAACAACAGAATAATTCAGAAAATTAATGAAACAAAAAGTTGAGTCTCTCTCTGAACCAGAACTGGATGGATACAGAGTGGAAGGCATGGCTCTCCTGCTCCAGCCACCTAGATCCCAGCCCTGTTGAATCCAAGAAGTCTTTATGTGTACCTTGACAAACCCACACCACATGTTATTGACAGTGGGGCAGCATGTCAGTCTTGCTCAATCAGCAAATGTGTGAAGATACACTGCAGCCCTGCCAACACTTTGTACTTTAATCAAAAAAAAAGGATGGGAAAGTCAATTAACTGGGTTTCACAAATAGCAGCAACCAGACTCCAAAGTTTGTATTCCAAGGACTCTGCTGCCAATAAACGACCACGGAGGATGAGAGGGAGGAAGTTGCCCAACTTCACACAGAGAGGCTAGAGCTGGGACTATGAACTCTGATGCGCAGCTTGTACCCTTTACACCACCCCACCCAGAGAATCAACAGACTGCACCACCTGAAGCCCCAGCTGCTTCACCTCCATGGTAGAACTGCCACGTACTCCTTGGTAGCAGTCCTCTCAAACCCCATCCTAAACCCAGACATCCATTACAATCAGTTGTTCATCAACAAATGGCAGGATGTGGTCAGCAAGAAGACCTTCCCAATGGTCAACCCCTCCTTGGGGGAGGTCATTGGGCATGTGGCTGAAGGAGACCAAGCTGATGTGGATCAGGCCATGTGAAAGCTGCCTGGGAGGCCTTCTGCCTGGGGTCCCCATGACGCCAAATGGATGCCTCCAAGCAGGGCTGGCTGTTGAACCGCCTGGCTGACCTAGTGGAGCGGGATTGTGTTTACTTAGCCTACCTGGAGGCCTTGAACAATGGGAAGCCTTTCTAAGAGTCTTATACCTTGGACCTGAATGAGGTCATCAAGGTGTACCACTACTTTGTTGGCTGGGCTGACAAGTGGCCTCTCAAGAACATCCCCATGGATGGTGAGCATTTCTGCTTCACCTGGCATGAGCCAGTTGGTTTCTGTGGCCAGATAAGAGACCTTCCCCTTAGTCATGCAGGGCTGGAAGCTCATCCCGGCACTCACCACAGGCAACACTGTGGTTATGAAAGTGGAGGAGCAGACCCCCCCCCGCCCCTTTCTGCCCTGTACTTGGCCTCCCTCTTCAAGGAGGCAGGCTTCCCCCCAGGGGTGGTGAACATCATCACGGGCTCTGGCCCAACCGCAGGAGAAGCTATTGCCCAGCACATGGACATTGACAAAGTTGCCTTCACCAGCCACACTGAAGTGAGCCACCTCATCCAGAAGGCCGCTGGTAACTGAGACATCAAGAGAGTCACCTTGGAGCTTGGCAGCAAGAGCTCCAGCACTGTGCTGGCTGACGCTGACATGGGCCACACCATGGAATGGTGCCATGAGGTCCTCTTCTTCAACATGGGCCAGTGCTGCTGTGCTGGGTCCCAGACCTTTGTTGAAGAATCCATCTATGATGAGTTTCTTGAGAGAAATGTGGAGAAAGCTAAGCAGAGGAAAATAGGGAATCCCTTTCAGCTGGACACCCAAAGTGCCCACAGGTGAACAAGGAGCAGTTTGAAAGAATTCCTGGGTATATCCAGCTTGGCCAGAAGGAAGAGACAATACTTCTCTGTGGCAGGGAGCGTTTTGAGGAGCGTGGTTTCTTCATCAAGCCTACAGTCTTTGGTGGTGTGCAGGATGACATGAGGATTGCCAAAGAGGAGACCTTTGGGTCTGTGCAGCCGCTGTTCAAGTTCAAGAAGAATGAGGAGGTGATTGAGAGGGCCAAAAACACTTGATATGACTTGGCCACTGCTGCATTCATCAGGGACCTGGACAAGGCCATGTACTTCACCCAGGCACTCCAAGCTGGGACTGTGTGGGTAAACATCTATATTATTGTCACCTACCACATGCCACTTGGAGGCTTTAAGGAATCTGGCAATGGGAGGGAGCTAGAGGAGGATGGTCTTAAGGCCTACACAGAGGTGAAGAGAGTCACCGTCAAGGTTTCTCAGAAGAACTCATAAGAATAGCTGTTGTAGAAGGCCAAACCCAGGCTGGGGATTCCACAACTACCTAGATCAGTGGTTGCAAAACTTTTCTTGGCCGTGGATCCTTTTTATATGTTCCTAATGAATTCTTAGCAGGAACCCCAACAAATAAAATAATTCAATCCAAACTGTTCTATTTGAAGCAGGGAAGAAGGATGGGCTCAAAGTCCTATCCACCTTCTCCCCAGCCCCTTGGGTGGCCTGTTAGTTTCTTTCATGGAATTTTAAGAATCTCTGAAAGACAAATTGAAAACCACCAATCTAAATAATAGTTTTCAGTTCTTCCTGCTGATCCAAGGACTTTCCATTGGGTTAACTTGATGGTTTAGTGGCTGGACTCAGCTCAGAAGACTGGAAGGCATTAGGAGTTATGAACTAGGTGGACACCAAATCTTGGCCTTATTCTTCATTGACCTCCTCTGAAAATCAGGATGCTTTTTCTTTTCTAACTACCAGTCTGGCTGTTTTTCTTTGTAGCTATTTATTTTACTACTGATTTTCCTTAATTTGAAGGGAGAAGTAGGCAAAGAATATGTTTACATGATCATACCTTAAAATAAGCTTAGATACCCCAAATGTCCCTCAACTGATAATTGGATAAAATATTCCATTGAATGTATTTCCACTGGACTATTCAGCCATAAAAAAGAATGAAGTACTGACATACATCACAGGAGGGAACCTTGAAAACATTCTAAGTGAAACAATGTTTCAGCCAGAGGTACAGGGCTACAAATTGCGTGATTCCATTTTTATGAAATCTCCAGATGAACAGTTGTCAGGGGCTGGAAGAGGAACTCTAATGAGTATGGGATTTATTCCTGGGAGCTTTTTAAAATGTACTGTAATTGAACAGTGGTGATGGTTGCACAACTTTGTGAATACACTAAAAGTTATAGAATTGTTTAATCATGGTATGCAAATTAAACTCACTTAAAATGAAAATAAACTCATTCATTATGTTAGTAAAAAAAAAGTTGAGTCTTTGAAAAGATAAAGAAAATTGATAAACTTTTTCGAGATTAACTAGCATCAGAAAAATAAAATCTCTGATAACATCAGTAGAAAAGAAAAAGGGGAAATAAAAATAGATGTCGCAGACATACAAAGGATTTTCTCTGACTACTGCATGTAACCCTGTGCCCCAAAATTTGACAGTGTGAAGGAAATGGACCAATACCGGGAATCATGCCATCTTTTTAGATTTAAGCAAGAAGAAATAGATCTCTTGCACAGACCAATATCAAGCACTGAGATCAAAGAAACAATAAATATATCTTCCAACAGAAAAAAAAACAGCCATGTCCCAGATAACTTGACACCATAATTCTATCAAACCTTTAAAGAAGAGTTGGAACCTATTCAGGAGAAATTATTCCAAAATTTGAGAAGGAAAGAACCTTTCCCAACATGTTCTATGAAGCAAACATCACTCTAATAACAAAACCAGGAAAATATTCAACTAAAAAGGAGGAATACACAATAATTTCACTAATGACTATAGATGCAAAAATACTCAATTAAATCTTAGTCAACAGATGACAGCTATACATTAAAAAATTATACATCATGTTCAAGTTGGCTTCATCCCAGGGATAAAAGGCTGTCTTAACACACAGAAATCCATAAATGTAATTCACCATATCAGTAGAAACAAAAACAGACTATATGATCTCAATATACACAGTAAAAGCAATTGATAAAATTCAGAATCCTTTCTTGACCACAATACTTAAGAATACAAGCATAGGTGGCACTTTTCCAAAACTGATTGAAACCATTTATGACAAAACCACAACTCATATCATAATGAATGGAGTAAACCTGAAAGCTTTTCCCTGTAGAATTAGAACCAGATAAAGTTGTCCTCTACTGCCACAACTATTTAACATATTACTGGAAGTTCTAACGAATGCAATTCGGCAAGTGTAGAATATAAAAAGTACCCATATGTGGGCAGAGGAGGAAAAAAATTCTCCTTGTTGATAATGTGATCTTATTCTTAGAGACCCCGAGAGACTCAATCACAAGATTCCTGGGTGTGATGAAGAAATATCAATGTCCACAAACCAGTAGCTTTTGTATATGCCAATTAATAGCTAAGTTGAGAAGCTAATCAAAGACACTTTTCCCCCTTTACAGTAGTTTCAAAAAACAAGACATATCTATGAATATACCTAACAAAAGAGGTGAAGGACCTCTACAAAGAGAATTAGGAATCCTAAATAAAGAAATTACACAAGCCATTAACAAATGAAAGAACATACTATGCTCTAGACTGGAAAGAATAAACATTATTAAAATGTCCATTCTACCCAAAGTTATCTACAGACTCAGGGTAATCCGTATTAAAGTACCAACATCATAATTTGAAGAAATGGAAAAAATAGTTCTTCATTTTGTGTGGAACCACTCAAAACTATATGTAGTCAAGGCAATGTTCAGTAATAAAACCAAAGCCACAGGTATCATTCTACCAGACTTTCAGCTATATTACAAGTTCACAGTGATCAAAACAGCATGGTATTGGCACAAAAGTAAAGACACAGACACTTGGAAACAAATGGAAAACCAAGAGATGAAACCAGTCTCTTATAGCCGTATGATTTTTGGTAAACCAAACAAAAGCCTACACTGGGGAAAAGATTTTTTATTCAATAAATGGTGTTAGAAGAACTGGATAACCACAAGTAAACAGACTGAAACTGGACACACACCTTTCACCACTTTAAAAAGTTGATTGAAAATGGATAAAAGATTTAAATTTAAGACACGAAATGTTAAAAATCCTAGAAGAAAGTGTGGGAACAAGTTTTGAAGATGTCAACCTGAGGAAAGATTTTATTAAGAAGACTTTTCTGGCAGTGAAACAACAACAGAAACTTAAAATGGGACTTAATTAAGCTTAAAAGCTGTACAGAGCTAGGGACACAACAATTAAAGTGAATAGACAGGATCAGCACCTGTAGCTCAAGTGGCTAAGGCACCCGGCACATACGCTGGAGGGTTTGAATCCAGCCTGGGCCCCCCAAACGACAATGACATCTACAACCAAAAAATAGCTGGGCATTGTGGCAGGTGCCTGTAGTCCCAGTACTTGGGAGGCTGAGGCAAGAGAATCCCTTAAGCCCAGGAGTTGGAGGTTGCTGTGAGCTATGACATCACAGCACTCTACCCAGAGTCACAGCTTGAGACTGTCTCAAAAAACAAACAAACAAACAAACAAATAAAAAACAATAAAGTGAATAGATAACCTTCATCATGGGAAAAATATTACATGTTACAAATCTGAAAAAGGCTTGATAATAATAATCTATAGAGCACTCAAATTAATCACCACAAAATGAGCAAACAATCCCATCTATGACTGGGCAACAGAAATGAACAGAACCATCTCTGAGATGATAGAAAAATGGCTAAAAGACATATGAAAAATGCTCATTATTCCTAATCATCAGAGATATGCAAATCAAAACTATACTGAGATATCATCTAACCCCCATAAGGTTAGCCCACATAACAATGTCCCAAATTTTGGATGCTGGGGCATATTAAAGGGAAATGATCACTTTTCCACTATTGGTGGGACTGGAAAATCACAAAGTCTCTTGGAAAGAAATATGATGAATCCTCAAGGAACTCAAATTATACCTACCATTTGACTCCACACTAACTGGCATCTACCAGAAGAAAAAAATCATTTTATCATAAAGACACTTTCATTAGATTGTTTATTGGAGTTCAATTTACAATAATGAAGCTGTGGAAACAACCTAAATGCCCATCAACTCAGGAATGGATTAAAAAACTGTGGTACATGTATATACTCTTCAGTCATAAAAAGGATGGTACTTTTCATCTTTTGCATTAACATGGATGGAGTTGAAACACCTTCTTCTTAGTAAAGTATCACAAGAATGGAAAAACAAATATTCAATGTACCTAATACTAATATGAAGCCATAAGACAATCTAATACACTCCCACAAAGGAGTAAGACTCAATTCAAGCTGGGGGAGGGAACTATAGGGAGGGGGGAATGGAGGAGGGGGAATTGGTGTGCTCCCACTTAATGGGTACAATGTAGGAGTATATGGCACAGCATTTGGGTGTGGGGAACAAATACTATATGGATTCTACCTAACAAATTCAAATATTGTTTCCTGGTTATTTGTACCCTCACATTAACCTGAAATAAAAATAACAATAAAAAATAGCCATATCAGGATAAATATGAAAAACAGCTTCTCTGAAACTTCTAGAAGTCAGAAGGGCAGTATTTGAATGCTTCGATGCTTTCAAATCAAGCATTGGACACTTGCTCTAAATAAATGAGTGAAATGATGACAAATTTCTGTTGAAGATATTTCAGTTGAAATATTCAATTGTGGAAATGTGAATGTCTCTAAATTTTATGTTGAAGAAACAAAAACATAGATGGTATAAAAATTCCTGAAATTTTGAGGAAATAGAATTTTTATGAATATATTCTAAGCTTATTCACAATTTTAAGACTTTTCCTATTTGCGTATCTATTGCAAGAAACTTTACAATATTAAAATTAATCAAAAGTTTATATCAATCAGCTATGAGCAATGATGGATTGAAAAATCTAGCTATGCTATCTGTTAAATATAGGCATTCCCCAAGTTACAAACATCTGACTTATGTACAACTCACACTTACAAATGGGGGCTATTATAGTAAGTCCCCAAGTTACAAACATCCCTTTGATGAATGACTAGCACTTAATGAACATAGACTATTACACATAATTGGTCAATGTACTTGTTTCAACTTATATACAAATTAAATGTAAGAACAAATCTACAGAACCTATCTCATTTATAACCCAAGGACTGCTTGTATATAGAAATATTGAATTTTGATTAAGTCATTAACAAATATGTAAATGTTAAACCTCAAAAGCAGAAACTATAATATTATTCATTAATGCAGTAGACCAGTATGTTTGTATAAATTTTTCTCATTTACAATGCATTACTGCAATTAAAAATTGATTCATTAATTTTTCCTTTTTGGTGTTGTACTATTTTCTTTATTTTGTATTTTATTTTTCTATTGTCATTTCTATATATGCATATATTTATCAATATATATGAAGTTAAAAGATAATTTACACTGTTTTTCTTTTGTCTCTATTATTAGTTTCATTTTTACGATTATCTCGTAAATTGATTTTCTTATACAGAAGAAAGTTCTGCTAAAAATGGATCTACTTTCGGTATCAGAGGTGCTAGGTACGCTGCTAATGCCCGATATATATGTATTTAATATTTGTTGAATGAATTAATGGATAAATGAATTATTATTGGGATTGTTGATGAGCAAATTCTTTCCTCAGAATCATTTCATGAGGGACTTAAAGAAGACCTTGCTCCTATTGGGAATGTTGAACCTACCCACAGTATATTCTCCTGACAGCAACAAACTCATCCTTTGACAAAGTGACTTAGAGTAGGTCACACTTTTGCCCAAAATCCTCCAATGATTTCTCATGTTATTAATAATAAAATCCAAATACCTTAGGGTGGCACAAAAGACCCCAACACACAATGCAGGGTGTTATATCACTACCACTACCTATGAACTTATCACTCCAGTTATGCTGTCCTTTTTCATTGCTGTTCCTCTGTTCACTCTTCCCTAAATTCCCTCAGGACATTTCTGAAATCAAATTATCAGAGTGTATTTCCCTAATCTACATAAACTAGTAAACTGTTACCGAATCCTCATACTGCTTCATTTTCCTCATAGCATCTGGTACTTATTTTTTCTTTTCTTTTTCTCCTGAAACGAGGAAAGCCGCTAAGGTTCTGCACCCTGAAAATGTAAGCTCTCCGTGACATAGTTTCAGAATTAACTGTGGCTTCATAGAGCTCACAGCAACCTCCAACTCCTGGGTTTAGGCGATTCTTTTGCCTCAGCCTCCCGAGTAGCTGGGATTACACGCCTTTTTTGTTGTAGTTTGGCCGGGGCCGGGTTCGAACCCGCCACCCTCTGTGTATGGGGCCAGTGCCATAACCACTGAGCCACAGGCGCCGCCAACACAGTTACTTGTTAAGACACCTGAAGTAGGGTTTTAAGCCCCTATGTGGACAAATCACGCTGAAACAAAGTAACTAAAATTTCTGCACTCTGGAAAATAACTTTCAACTGGACTGTGGAGAATATTCTGAAAGGCTCTTTGTCACACATGGAGCGTCAATCACAAAGATGAACCGTTTCTTCAGAAGACAGTTCACCCGTTAATCCTAGCAAACTCCAAAGTTGCTGGAAGGTGGAAAAAAGGCAGGAGAGGAACGACAAGGGGCGTAACGGGGCGGGGCTATCTCGACCAGAATCAAGTAGAATTGCTTTGTCCTTCTCCGCTCTCCGTAAGCAAATTTCGGCTGAGAGGGTCACAGATATGGCGGCCGTCAGGGTAAGCAAAAACAAACTTGGTTAGTTTCTTTGGGTACGATAGCATTCCAGTAACTACAGAAGAGATCCTCCTAACTTCTGAAGGGAGCCTCACAGCAAGGGTTAGAGTGGAGGTGGGGATGTGAGAAAATTGGAATCATTAACGTTTGAAGCCTCCAGACACCTACCTCTCCCCTTTAGTATTTCCTCAGTGTGGAACGCTGCTCTCTGCTTAATCCCCAGAGGTTGTTGATTTATACAGAGGCACAGTACAAGCTGGAATTTGGCTGGGTGAAAATGACCTGCCAGGTGAAGTGCCGCCATAGACGTTTGGGTCTTGAGCTGCAACAAAAACCGAAGAGTCCTTGACCTTTGTCTCAGTGTACAGAACGGAGCTTTGTCGCCTTGCGCATGAGACTTTGTTCAAACATTTGAGAGTGAAACAGACCAGGGTAGAGACATCCCAGAGTCTCTTTGTAGTGTGTGGGTTTATAGTAGTGCTGTTACTGTCTGGGCAAAGTTTCTTTTGAGTTCTGTGATGAGAAAAGGTGACTTTACTTGGGAATCCATGTACAGGAAGTGACTCAGCTGGATGCTTGCTGCTTTTCTTAGGTAGATTTTAATTACAGTAGTCTATAAATATTTACGTAGCAGGTTTTAGAGTAAAATGTTCTGTAGGCTTGCAGGAGCTACAACATGAATATTTCCCTTCAGTCAAAGTTTATTTTAAGTCCGTTCAGTGTCTGCCTTTATTTGCCATTTTCTCTTCATTTTTGCAGCACTGGATTTTATACTTGATCTGAATTATCACAACACCCTCCTACCTGGATTCATTACTTCTAGATTGGCTTTTATAAAATCTATTTCTCCTTTGCTGCTGCAGTACTACCAAAATGCAAATCTGATTCTGCCCCTCTCCTTCTTATAAACCCTCAGGGGTCAGGTCACACTCCTAGGTCTAGAACACATGATCTTGCCTAGACAAAAGTCATCTTCTTGACAAAAGTTTCATCTCCTGTCACTCAGGAATTGTCCTCACACCATTGGTGAACTACTTGCTTCACTTTTCATGTTTTTTTAATCTGCTCTTTCTTTTGGCCTAAAGTTACTTTTTCCATCCTCATCTAGTTATTTCCCACTCTTATCATTCATTCATTCCACAGATATTTGTGTACAGCCTCCCCATATGCAGAATGCCTTTTCTAAGAGTTTCCCTGACCTTACCAGTCAATTTTAAATAACTTCTGTGTGTACTCCCAGAGAACTTTGGGCATATTCTTAGCTGTAGCATTTATTACACTGCAAATAATAGACTATTTACTTGCCTGTTCTAACTTCCTAAACTATAACCTCTTTGAGCACAGTATTAAATTAATGTTTGTATCCTTAGTACGCAGTACAGATCTGACTTATATTAGGTAATCAATAAGTTCTATATGAATAAATAAGTGCCAGAAAATTAGAATAAAAGAGATTAGTAAGGGAAGTGACGTACCTCAAAAGGTGTACAAAGTGCTCTGGGGAGTCAAAGGAGAGCTCATACTTGGTTTGAAGAGAATAAAGAAAGGCTTTCCTGGAGGAGGTACAGAGACATTAAAAATGGCTAGCAGTGAAAGGCAAACCAGAACAGTGTGTTGTAATTGAAACTTAGAGAATGGAGTAGAACAATATTTTGATTTGGCCATTAATAGGCACTGGCAACTACCATTTATAAGTGCTTACTACAGGCCAAACACTATGTTAAAATACTTTTTATATGTTAATTCATTTATTCTCAAGACAACTCTACGTAGTAGATATTATTATCACCAATTTTTAAGGTGAACTAATGTTTAGAGAAGTCAAATAAATTGCTCAAAATCAAAATGCCAGTAAGAGCTCAAGTGAGATAAAGAGGTGTAAGTAGAGTGGTAGAGGGAGAACCTAGATCGTAAGGTGTTAAGGAAAAGATATGGGATGTAGAACTGGCATTCATTTTGTACCTTTGTCCAAAATGGTGGTATTCCCATTTTACAGGTGGAACAACTGAGGATTACAAAAAGTGCTTGCTTCAGGGCCAGGTGTGGTGTCTCAGGCACTCTGGTAGGCCAAGGTGAGTGGATTGCCTGAGCTCAGAGGCTTGAGACCAGCCTGAGCAAGAGTGAGACCCTACCTCTAAAAACATAGCCAGGCATTGTGGCGGGCACCTGTAATCCCAGCTACTCTGGAGGCTGAAGCAAGAGAATTGCTTGAGCCCAAGAGTTTGATATTGCTGTGAGCTATGACACTACAGCATCATAGTGACAAAGTGAGACTCTCTCTCAAAAGAAAAAAAAAAGTGCTTGCTTCAGGTCATAGACCTGCTATGTGTAAGAACAAGATTCAAGCACAGATATATTTTGCTCCGAACTCTTTCTGTTATTCCTTCGTTGTCTGGGAGGTATGTGTTACTCTTTAGAGAAGTGTGATGGTGAAAGGAAGGAAATATATATATTTCTAATTTTAGGTTAATGTGAGGTATACAAACAGGTCATAATATTTGAATTTGTTAGGTAAAGACCCTCTTGTGGTTGTGTCCTGCACCAGCAAGGTGTGCCATACACCCCTACATTGTGCCCCTTAAATGGGAACACCATAAACACTACCCTTTCCCCCCCATTTGTTCTGTTCCCCCCAACTTGAGTTGAAATGAGTTTTTCACCTATTTGGGCATGAATTAGATCATCTATTGGCTTCACATTAGTATTGAGTACATTGGATATTTGCTTTTCCATTCTTGGGGTACTTTACTGAGAAGAATGTGTTTCAACTCCGTCTAGGTTAATACAAAAGATGTAATGTCACCATCTTTACTTATGACAAATTCTATTCCATGGTATACATATACCACAGTTTGTTAATCTATTCCTGAGTTGATGGGCATTTAGGTTGTTTACAATCTTGATGATTGTAACTTGAACTGCAATCAACGGTCTAGTGCAAATGTCTTTATGATGAAATGAGCTTTTTTTTTTTTTTTTCTGGGTAGTTGCCTACTACTGGGATTGTGCTGTCAAATGGGATGTCTAATTTAAGTTCTCTGAGGGTTCTCCATATTTCTTTCCAAAGGGTCTGAATTATTTTGGAGTCCTACCAAAAGTATAAAACCATTCCCCTTTCTCCACATCCACACCACCATCTACATCTTTGGGACTTTGTGATGTGGGCTCATCTTACTGGGGTTAGGTGAAATCTCAGAGTGGTTTTGATTTGGATTTCTCTGATGACTTGGGATGATGAGCATTTTTTCGTGTTTGGAAGCCATTTTTATATGATCCCCAGAGAAGATTCTGTTCATTTCTCTTGCCCAGTGATAGATGGGATAATCATTTTGTGTTGATTACTTTGAGTTCTCTATAGATCCTTGTTATTAAGCCTTTTTCAGATTTGTAACAGGCAAATATTTTTCCCATTATGTAGGTTGTCTGTTCACTTTAATTGTTGTGTCCCTAGCTCTGCAGAGCTTTTAAGCTTAATTAAGTCCCATTTTAAGTTTCTGTTGTCGTTTCACTGCCAGAAAAGTCTTCTTAATAAAATCTTTCCTCAGGTTGACATCTTCAAGACTTGTTCCCATACTTTCTTCTAGGATTTTTAACATTTCGTGTCTTAAATTTAAATCTTTTATCCATCTTGAATCAACTTTTTAAAGTGGTGAAAGGTGTGGGTCCAGTTTCAGCCTGTTTACTTGTGGTAATCCAGTTCTTCTAACACCATTTATTGAATAAAAAATCTTTTCCCCAGTGTAGGCTTTTGTTTGGTTTACCAAAAATCATATGGCTGTAAGAGACTGGTTTCATCTCTTGGTTTTCCATTTGTTTCCAAGTGTCTATGTCTTTACTTTTGTGCCAATACCATGCTGTTTTGATCACTGTGAACTTGTAATATAGCTGAAAGTCTGGTAGAATGATACCTCTGGCTTTGGTTTCATTACTGAACATTGCCTTGACTACACATGGTTTTGAGTGGTTCCACACAAAATGAAGAACTATTTTTTTCATTTCGTCAAATTATGATGTTGGTACTTTGATAGGGATTACACTGAATCTGTAGATTACTTTGGGTAGAATGGACGTTTTAATAATGTTTATTCTTTCCAGTCAAGAGCATGGTATGTTTTTCCATTTGTTAATGGCCTGTGCAATTTCTTTACTTAGGGTTTCATAATTCTCTTTGTAGAGGTCCTTCGCCTCTTTTGTTAGGTATATTCCTAGATGTTTCACGTTCTTTGAAGCTACTGTGAAGGGAATAATGTCTTTGATTAACTTCTCAACTTGGCTGTTATTGGTGTATACAAAGGCTACTGATTTGTGGAAATTGGTTTTATACCTTGAGATGTTACTGTATTTCTTCATCACTTCCAGGAGTTTTGTTGTTGAGTGTCTTGGGTTTTCTAAATATAAGATAATATCATTGGGAAAGGGCAATTGTTTGACGTTCTCTGCCTCCATTTGGATGCCCTTTTATTGTGCCCCGGAGTTCCACAAAGACCACACTGCTAAACAAGTTAAATGTAAAGAGGAGTCCTTTTATTGAAGAGCTGGCCAGTGACTGCCTCTGTATCCCAACATGGGGTTTCTGAGAGCAGCCCTGAGTGCATAAGTGGCTGGGTTTTTCATTGTCGTTGGCATGAAGGCTGTCCAGGTGCAACCTGGTAGGGTAGCAAGCAAGCATTGTACAGAAGCAGAATTTTGCAGTTAGTCATATGTCATACATTTTTGTTTTAATATTTGACCCCTATACATCTTAATTTCAGTACTTTCTCTCCATACATCTTAATTTCAGTATTTTCCCCACCCAGTATTGTTTAAAAGTCAGTCCAGGAACAGTTGGTACCTCCCGCTCTGCTTCCCATGGAGTTAGCCAATCAAGAAACTTGGAGTGAACTAGAAGCATGAAATTAATTAATACTTTCCCATCTACCTTGGAAGTGAACTAGACTCATATCATTTGTGTGTGTATGTGTTTGTGTGTGAAAACGTGCAGTCTGGAAATTTGCCAGGAGTTAACTGGTATTTTTCCACTATAGCCTAGGCCTGACACCTTTCTGCCTTAGCGTAGGTCTACTAGGCCTAACACTTTATATCTTTCTCTTGACCAATTGCATTGGCTAAAACTTGCAGCACTATGTTAAATAATTGTGGCAATAGAGGACATCCTTCTCTGGTTCCAGTTCTAAGTGGAAAAGCTTTCATTTTTACTCCATTCGGTATGATATTAGTTGTGGTTTTGTTATAGATGATTTCAATCAGTTTTAGAAAAGTGCCACCTATGCCTATATTCTTAAGTGTTCTTAATAGGGAAGGATGCTAAATTTTATCAAATACTTTTTCTACATCTATTGAGAAGATCATATGGTCTTAGTTTTTGCTTATATTGATGTGAAGTACATTTGTGGATTTTTGAATGTTAAACCTACCTTGCATTCTTGGAATGAAGCCTACTTGATCATTATATATATTTTTTAATGTGTAATCTATTGGCTAAGATTGTATTGAGGATTTTTGCAGCTGTACTCATTAGTGAAAATGGTCTATAGCTCACTTGTTTAATTGGCGCTTTCCTGGTTTTGGTATCATGGTGATGTTTGTTTCATAGAATGTGTTTGGGAAGATTCCTTCCTCCTCAATGCTTTGGAATAGTTTGTGCACTATTGGTTTAATCTGTTCTTTGAGGTTTGATACGATTCTGATGTGAAGCCATCTGGTCCAGGGCATTTTTTTGTTGGATGATTTCTTATTATTTCTTTGATTTCAGTGCTTGGTATTTCTCTGTTCAGGAGATCTCTTTCTTCTTGCTTAAGTCTAGGGAAAAAGTGTGATTACAGATATTGATCCATTTCCTCCACATTGGAAAATTTATAGGCATAGTGTTTCTTGTAATATGCAGATATACTCTCTCATATCTCTGTGATATTTGTTATTTCCTCTTTTCATTTCTGACTTAGGTTATTAGAGATTTCACTTTTCTGATTCTATTTAATCTCACCAAAGGTTTATTGATTTTAGTTCTTCAAAGATCCAACATTTTATTGTATTAATTTTCTGATTTTTTTTGTTTGTTTGTTTTCAATTTCTTTTATTTCTTATTTAATTTTGGTTATTCTTTTTTCTTCTGCTGGGTATGACATTGGATTATCTTCCTTTTCTATTCCCTTAAGATGCTTATTAGATTGTTTATATGCCATCTTTCTGTTTTTTGGATGTAGGCATCTAATGTGATAAATTTTTCTCTTAGGACTGCTTTTTCAGTATCCCACAAGATTAGATAACTTTTAGATTAATTGCTTTATATGAGGAATTTAACAATTTCCTCCTTATCTCTTCATTGATCCAATTGTCCTTCAGCATAGGTTTGCTTAATTTTGATGCTTTTTTTGTGGAAATGAATGTTTTTGTTGTAATTGAGTTCCTCCTTTCTTGCCATATGGTCTGAGAAGAATAAGGTACAATTTCAATTATTTTAAATTTTTTGAGGTTTCATTTGGTCCTAGGGTGTGATCTATTTCGAAAGAAGTTCCAGAGACTCACAAGAAGTAAATATATTCCTTATCTTTATTTTTTTTACATATGCATGTGTTTATTTGGTTTCTATGTTTTGTCTTCACAAAATTAAAAAGGCTTAAAATTTAATAACAATAACAACATTTAAGATAAGCACTAGAAACGAAAATCTCATAAAGAGCAAATGAAGATAAATACATTCAGAAAAGAAATCATACAATTGCTGAAATGAAATATTGAGCAATAATAATAATAATAATGCAAAAAAGTAACATTCACATTGTCAAATAAGAATATGTCTATTATACAGTGCTTTGATTCTGAGGTTCAGTAAGGAGTCATCAGTTAACCTCTTATTTTTTTTGAAAAATCTCAAAAAATAGACAACTAGTGTTTATAAATAAAAATAAAAGATAATTTCAAGGCTTGGTGCCTGTGGCTCAAGTGGCTAAGGCACCAGCCACATACATCTAAGGTGGCCAGTTCGAATCCAGCCCAGGCCCACCAAACAACAATGATGGCTGCAACCAAAAAATAGCTAGGTGTTGTGATGGGCGCCTGTGGTCCCAGCTACTTGGGAGGCTGAGGCAGGAGACTCGCTTGAGCCCAGGAGTTGGAGGTTGCTGTGAGCTGTGATGCCATGGCACTCTACCCAGGAGAATAGCTTGAGGCTCTGTCTCAAAAAAAAAAAAGATAATTTCAAAAAACAGATCATGCCAAATCTTACAATAGAAAAAGAAGAAATACTTCAAAATCATTCTACTTCATCTGGATACACCTGATATTAAAATTGGAAAACCATATATTATTATAAAGGGGAAATTACAAACATATTTCCCTTATAAATGAGGATGCAATATCCTAAACAACATATTAACAAGTTGCATTAAAAATTAATGTTTAAGTAATGTACCTTGGTCAAAATTAAATCTAATTTATGTGAGAATTAGTCACTATTTTCTTTTCTTTTCTTTTTTTTTCCTTTTACTTTCTTTCATTCCCTTCCTCCTTCTTTATCTGTTCTCCTCTTCTGCTATACCCCACCATGTCATTAATTGTCTTCATAGCAAAGTTGAATACATAGGATTCGTACTTCTCCAATCCTGTGATGCTTTACTAAGAATAATGTGTTCCATCTCCATCCAGGTTAGTACAAATGCTTCAAAATATCCAGTTTTTTAATGGCTGAATAGTATTCCATGGTATACATATACCACAGCTTGCCAATCCATTCCTGGGTTGAAGGGCATTTAGGTTGTTTCCACATTTTAGTGATTATAAATTGAACTGCGATAACAGTCTAGTACAAGTGTCTTTATAATAAAAGTTTTTTTTTGTTTTTTTTTTCCCTTCTG
Organism: Otolemur garnettii; assembly: GCF_000181295.1. Classification (NCBI taxonomy): domain Eukaryota; kingdom Metazoa; phylum Chordata; class Mammalia; order Primates; family Galagidae; genus Otolemur; species Otolemur garnettii. Next base: position 930,040 of record NW_003852581.1, read on the forward strand.
GATAGATGCCCAGTGATGGGATCTCAGGATCATATGGGAGGTCCAGGTTGAGTTCCTTGAGGTTTCTCCATACTTTCTTCCAAAAAGGTTGTATTAGTTTGCAGGTTCACCAGCAGTGCAAAAGTGTTCCTTTCTCCCCACATCTGCACCAGCATCTGCAGTTTTGAGATTTTGTAATATAGGCCATTCTCGCTGGGGTTAGGTGATATCTCAGGATGGTTTTAATTTGCATTTCTATAATAATTGGGGATGATGAGCATTTTTTCATGTGTTTGCTAGCCTTCGTCTGTCTTCTTTAGAGAAAGTTCTGTTCTTCTCTCTTCCCCATTTATGTATGAGATTGTTGGTTTTTCTTTTGTGAATTAATTTAAGTTCTGTATAGATCTTAGTTATTAAGCGTTTGTCTGATTCAAAATATGCAAATATACTTTCCCATTATGTAGGTTGTCTATTTACTTTGGTTGTTGTCTCCTTAGCTGTACAGAAGCTTTTCAGTTTATTGAGGTCTCATTTGTTTATTATTCCTGTTGTTGCTGTTGCCACAGCAGTCTTCATAAAGTCTTTCCCCAGGCCAATATCTTCCAGTGTTTTTCCTATTCTTTATCCATCTTGAATCAATTTTTGTGAGGGGAGAAATGTGTGGGTCCAGTTTCAGTCTTTTACATGTGGATACCGAATTCTCCCAGCACCATTTATTGAATAGGGAGTTTTTCCCCCAATGTATGTTCTTGTATGGTTTATCGGAGATTAGGTGATTGTAAGCTATTGGTTTCATTTTCTAGTTTTCTATTCGATTCCAAATGTCTATGTCTCTATTTTTGTGCCAATATCATTCTGTCTTGACCACTATGACCTTGTAGTATAGCCTAAAATCTGGTATGGTGGTACCCCCAGCTTTCTTTTTATTAGTAAGAACTGCCTAAGCTGTACGGGGATTTTTCTAGTTCCTTACAAAACCCAAGTCTTGAAAATAGGATGTTGGTATTGTAATAAGGATGGCTTTGAATCGGTAGATAGCTCTGGGAAGTATAGACATTTTAACAATGTTGATTCTTCCTAGCCATGAGCATGATATGTTATTCCATTTGTTAAAGTCCTCTGCTATTTCCTGTCTTAGGGTTTCATAATTTTCTTCATAGAGGTCCTTCACCTCTTTTGTTAGGTATATTACTAGGTATTTCGTTTTCTTTAAAGCTATGGTAAAGGGAGTTGTGTCCTTAATTATTAACCTTTCATCTCGGCTGTTGTTGCCATATACAAAGTCAACTGACTTGTTGACATTGATTTTCTATCTTGAGACATTACTGTATTTTTTGATGACTTCCAATAGTCTTGTGATTGAATCTTTAGGGTTATCTGTGTATAAGATTATATCATCAGCAAAGAGGGAGAGTTTGACCTCCTCTGCTCCCATGTGGATGCCCTTTATTTCCTTGTGTTGCCTAATTGTATTGGCTAGAGCTTCCAGCACTATGTTGAATAGTAATGGTTACAGAAGCCAACCTTTTCTGGTTCCAGTTCTAAGAGGAAAAGTTTTCAGTTTTACTTCATTCAGTAAAACATTAGCTGTGGGTTTGTCATAGATAGCTTCAATCAGAAATGTGCCACCTATGCATATATTCCTCAGTGTTCTAATTAGAAAAGAATGCTAGATTTTATTGAATGCTTTTTCTGCATCTATGGAGAGGATTATATAGTCGTGGGTTTTGCTTCTGTTGATAAGGGTGAATAATGTTTATGGACTTGCATATATTAAACCAGTCTTGCATCCCTGGGATGAAACCTACTTGATCATGATGTGTCACTATTTTGTTGATATGCTGTAATCTATTGGCTAGGATTTTGTTGAGAATTTTTGCATCTATATTCATTATATTCAGTGAAATTGGCTGAGATTCTCCTTTTTAGTTGGATATTTTCCTGATTTAGGTATCAGGGTGATGTTTGCTTCATAGAATGGGCTGGGAAAGATTCCTTCCTCCTCAATTTTTTTGAATACTTTCTGCAGTATAGGACTAAGCTCTTCTTTGAAGGTTTGATGGAATTCTGGTGTGAAGCCATCTGGAACAGGACATTTCTTTGTGGGGAGATCTTTTATTATTTCTTTGATCTTAGTGCTTGAAATTGGTCTGTTCAGGAGATCTATTTCATCTGGGCTAAGTCTTGGGAGGGGGTGTGATTCCAAATATTGATCCATTTCCTTCACATTGTCAAATTTCTGGGAATAAAGTTTCTGGGAGTATTCAGAGATAATTCCCTAGCCATCTTATGCAATTGGAAAAAGCCTAAACCAGCAGAAAAAAGGAAATATTCAAAATTAAATCAGATATTAATAAAATTGAAATCAAAAGAATCATTCAGAAAACTAATGAAACAAGGAGTTGTTTTTTAGAAAAAAATAAAATACATAAATGTTTGGTGAGACTAACTAGAAATAAAAAAGTAGAATCTCTAGTAACCTCAATCAGAAATGATAAAGGGAAAATAACAACTGATGTCACAGAGATACAAGAGATTATATTCCTTACCTTTGGGATAGTGTGTTCTCTACATGTCTTTTATGCTCATTTTTTTTTTCTAGGGTTGTATTTACTGGACTTGTGTCTTTGACTAGTTTCTGTTTAGAGGATCTGTCCATTTTTGTTAGAGACATGTTAATAGTCCCCACTTATTTTTTGTGGCATGGAATATCATATTGCTCAGACCAATCAAGGTAGGTTTCATAAATATGGGAACATTTAACTTAGGTGCATAAATATTTCAAATTGAAATGTCCTTTTATTTTATTGTTCCCCTGACCAGTATGAAGTGAGTGACCAGGAAAGAAATCTTGAGATGAGAGTAGCAAATTCCAGAAAATATTTCTTTTTAATTAAAAATAAATTAGGAGACTTCAACAAGTTTAGAGACAAGGGAAAATGTGCCAGAGCTAGTGGGGGAAGATAATAATAGTAATTACTGTTATTATGTTATTGAGAATTCACTATATGCTAGAACTTTTGCCAAGCACTTTATGTGAAATTTTTCATTTATGTTTCAGTGTCCCTATAAGTATGAAGTGTTATTAATCACTATTTTACAGCTAAGGAAACTGAAGCTGTAAAAGATTGAGTAACTTGCACCAGGTCCTAGAGCAGGAAGTATTTGAACTGGATCTGAAATCACATGGTCTGGATCCAGAGCCTAGGCTCTTAACTGTATTTCTTAAAGAGGTGGTAAAGTTAAGAGGAACAAGAAACGAGAAGAGGGATTAGCTGCGACAAAATGGAGACGAACTTTGTTTAAAAGACAAGAGCTAGTCAAGATGGAATGTGATGATATACAGAGATTTTGAAGAACAGAGGGCGGAAATTGAGAAAGATCACAGAGGATATCTGTGTCTTCTGAGTGTAAGGCCTTTAGATGAGAGAGTAAATAATAGAATGTGCCTTTAGGACTTTAAGAATGGGGAAAGCTTGGAAAAGGCAAAATGTAGTAAGGCATTGGTAAATATTGAATAAAATAATTACTGAGAAGTGAGGGCCAACTGACATTGACTCTACCATTGTGACTTTCTACAGCAGTGCCTATAGCCTAGGAGGGGAGAGGAGACAGTTGGGGTACTGATGTAGTTAGTATTGGCAAGGTGGAGATGATAGGTGATTTAGGGAATTTATTTAAATAATTATACACTCTAGATAAGGAGTCAAATTAAAAGAATATGAAAGTGATGGCCTAGGAGATTAGGGTATTGCTGGACATAGTGAGAAAGAAGATCTAGTTCAATAAGAGTAGAAGAGGTGAAAGGGCATTCAGTTTTAATTAGGAAAATGTCAAGCATTTAGGATCTTGAAGGTGAAACAATGATTGCAAAGTAAAGTAAAGTAACTGTTACAAATGGCTAATATTCATTGATATATTAAGGCTTAAGAAAGCATCCTTGAGGCCAAGGTATCAAAAGAGTGATCTTTGTTAATTTTTCAGTGCTAGAGTTTAATAATGAGGAATAAAATAGGAGTCCGGATGGTTGGTAAATACCTGTAAAAATAGTTAATGCACATCTTGAAATACAGGAACTTGTTCAGTGCATATGATGGTGGAAGACTGATATGGGATTAGTCTTGAGAAGTGACTGTTCTAATCTCTCTGCCTGACTTTTTGAATTGGGGGAAGTGCTAGAGAACTCGCTTTTATTTAAAAGGATTGGGAAGAGTATAGTAGTGTCAAACAAAAGTCAAGTTTCATTAATGACACAGTATGAGCACAAATCTGAGGAAAATGTGGGTTCTGAAAGGTAATTTGTTTAATGATACAGAGTGACCCCAAAGTTACCATACATATTAAAACTAAACCCATATTTTATATTTTTAATAATTTTTACATTTATATAACAATGCATAGAGAAATACTTTATGAATTTTTAATCAAATTTTGTAACGAATATTTTGTAAATAAAGGTAACTTTAACTACAATTTCCCATCTTCACTATGTATAATGATTTTTGGTACACCCTAGAATACTTAATATCAAAATCCAGCTATGATTTTTTGAACACTTCTATGTGTCAAGTACTGTGCAAAGCTATTAATGTTCATTATTTCATTAATTTCACAAAAACTCTTCTAAAACCTGTAACCTTGCTACTTGAAAGAATTGGAACAGGTCAGTAAGGAAAGCAAAACTGCAATGATAGGAGGTTTCATTCAGAGAATAACTTGCAGGGTTCCTGACTCTAGCTGTTAACAAATTCTGGTAATGGTATATTCAGGGTGTACTCATGGAGTAGGTAGCTACATGAATCTCTGGGATTCTTCTTCTTTTTTTCTCTCAGCTCTACTGAAGTGTAATTGACAGAATTATTTGATCTTTAAGTATGAAATGTGATGATTTTATATACATATATTTTGTAAAATAATTATGACAATTTAGTTTATGTGTGTTACCTCACCATGTATATATTAGATTGTTTGAACTTACCCATTTCATAACTGAAAGTTTGTACTTTTTAACCAACATCTTTACTTTTCCTCCAACCCCATGTCCCTGGTTACCACCACTCTACTCTGTATTTCTATGAATTTAAAAGGTTTATGATTCTATATACAGTGTTACCTTGGAATCCAAACTTAATCTGTTCCAGAACTGTGTTCGAGTTCCAAATAATTCGAGTTCCAAGAAAGTTTTTCCCCTTTTAAATAATACAACCTGGACGAATCTATTCCTGGTTCCCACAAACTCAATTTTGTTTTCTTTTATTAAGTCATATATACATAGTTCATGAATACATTGATGCCTTTGTGAGATTCAATTGTTGATTTTTTTTTTATTAAATCATAGCTGTGTACATTAGTACTGTCGTGGGGTACAGTGTGCTGTTTTTATATACAATTTGAAATATTTTCATCAAACTGGTAAACATAGCCTTCATGCCATTTTCTTAATTATTGTGTTAACACATTTATATTCTACATTTAGAAAGATTCACATGTACTCTTATAAGATGAACCATAGCCATGATCCCACCAATCACCCTCCCTCCATCCATCCTCCCTCTTTCCTCCCCTCCCACTCCCCTTTCCCGAATTCTTGGGCTATAATTGGGTTATAGCTTTCCTATGAAAGCTATAAATTAGTTTCATAGTAAAGCTGAGTACATTGGATACTTTTTCTTCCATTCTTGAGATACTTTGCTAAGAAGAATATTTTCCAGCTCCATCCATGTAAACATGAAGGAGGTAAAGTCTCTATCTTCCTTTATGGCCGCATAGTATTCCATGGTGTACATATACCACAATTTATTAATCCATTCGTTGGTCGATGGGCACTTGGGCTTCTTCCATGACCTAGCAATTATTTTGGGGGCTGCAATAAACATTCTGATATAAATATCTTTGTTGTGTGATTTTTGGTCTTCTAGATTTATACCTAGTAGAGGAATTTTAGGATCAAATGGCAGGTCTATTTTTAGTTCTCTAAATGTTCTCCAGATATCTTTCCAAAAGGAATGTATTAGTTTGCAATCCCACCAGCAGTGTAGAAGTTTTCCGTTTTCTCCACAACCATGCCAGCATCTGTGATTCTGGGATTTTGTGATATAGGCTAATCTTACTGGTGTTAGAAGATATCTCAAAGTAGTTTTAATTTGAATTTCTCTGATGATTAAGGATGATAAGCATTTTTTCATGTATCTGTATGCCATGCACCTGTCTTCTTCAGACAAATTTCTCTTTAGGTCCCCTGCCCACTCTGAGTTGGGATCACTTGTTCTCTTCTTGCTAATATGATTGAGTTCTCTGTGGATTCTGGTTATTAAACCTTTCTTGGAGACATAACCAGCAAATATCTTCTCCCATTCTGAGGGTTGGCTGCTTGCTTTACTCACTGTGTTCTTGGCTGTGCAGAAACTTTTTAGTTTGATGAGGTCCCAATAGTGTATTTTTGATGTTACTTCAATTGCCCAGGTGGTCCTCCTCATAAAATTTTTGCCCAGGCCGATTTCTTCAAGTGTTTTCCCTAAACTTTCATCTAGTATTTTTATGGTTTCATGTCTTAAGTTTAAATTTTTAATCCAGTGAAAGTCTATGTAAGTTAATGGTGAAAGGTGTGGATCCAGTTTCAGTCTTCTGCAGGTCACCAGCCAGTTTGCCCAGCACCATTTCTTAAATAGGGAATCTTTTCAATGTTTTTAATTGGCTTGTCAAAGATCATATAATGGTAAGTAGCTGGGTTCATCTCTTGGTTCTCTATTCTGTTCCTTACATCTACCTCTCTGTTTTTGTTCCAGTACCATGCTGTTTTGATCACTATCTATTTAGAGCATAGTCTGATGTTTGGTAGTGTGATTCCTTCTGCTTTGTTTTTATTCCTGTGTAATGTCTTGGCTATTCAAGGTTTTTTCTGATTCCATATAAAATGAAGTATTATTTTTTCAAGATCTTTAAAATATGACAGTGGAGCTTTAA
>NW_003852581.1:939062-950315 GCF_000181295.1 Otolemur garnettii
GTATCAGAGTATCTCTTATAAATTGAGGTGCATAATGGTTGGGTGCATAAATATTGATAATTGAAATCTCATCATATTGAGTATTACCCTTAACAGCTATAAAGTGACCATCCTTATCCTTGTTTAATTTTGTTGATTTAAAGCCTATTGTATCTGCAAATAAAATTTCAACACCTGTTTTTTTTCTGTTTTCCATTTGCCTGGTATATAGATGACCATCCTTTCACCTTGAGTCTATATTTATCTTTTAAGGTAAGATGAGATTCTTGTATGCAGCAGATATCTGGCCTGAGTTTTTGCATCCAGTCAGCCAGCCTGTGCTTCTTTAGAGGACAGTTTAAGCCATTCACATTGATTGAGAATATTGATAAGCCTGGTAAAATTTTGTATATTGAGTTTTTCGAAAGTCCAGTGGACATTTTTAATCCTTTTGCCACTGTGGAAGTTGGAGTTTGATCAAAAGTTTCTGAGTGAGTTGACTTTTTGAAATGCTTACATCTAGCTAATTAACATAGCTTTCACCTCATTTACTTAATCACTGTGTTAAGACATTTGTGTTCCATACTTGATAGATTTGACTTGTATCCTTGCAATATGCTCCATACATATGGTCTCACCAATTACCCTCTCTCAATCAAACCACCCCCTCTCCCCTCCCATCCTCCTCCCCTTACCTCCATGATCCTAGGCTATAGTTGTGATTCATCTTGCATGTGTAAGTGTGAGTGATTATAAATTGGTTTCATAGTAGTAATGAGTCCATTGGATATTTTTTTTCCATTACTAAGATACTTTACTAAGAAAAGTATTTTCCAACTCGATCCATGTAAATATGAAAGAGGTCAAGTCCCCATCTTTTTTAATGCTGTATAGTAGGCCATGGGGGGTGTGTGTGTGTGTGTGTGTGTGTGTGTGTATATATATATGACAGTTTATTAATCCATTCATTGGTTAATGGGCCCTTGGGCTTCTGGGAAATTATGAATTGAGCTGCAATGAAAAGTCCTGTTTAAATATCGTTGTTGCAAAGTGATTTTTGGTCTTATGAATATACACCTAGTAGAGGAATTGCAGGATCAAACCGCAGGTCTACATTTAGATCCCTGAGTGTTTTCCAAACTTCTTTCTGAAAGGAATGTATTAGCTTGCATTCCCACCAGCAGTGTAGAAGTTTTCCCTTTTCTCCACATCCATGCCAATATCTGTAGTTTGGGGATTTTGTTATGTGGCCCAATCTTACTCAAGATAGATGGTATCTCAAAGTGGTTTTGGTTTGCATTTCACTGATGATTAAAAGTAACGAGCATTTTTTCATGTGTCTTTTCAGGTAAGATTTTGTTGATTAAAGATAATGAGCATTTTTTTTCATGTGTCTGTTCAGAGTAACTTCTGTTCATGTCTCTTGCTCACAATGAAATGGGATCACTTGTTCTTTTCTTATTAATAACTTTGAGTTCTCTGTGGATTCTGGTTATCAGACCTTTGTCGGAGACATAAGATGCAATAATCCTCTCCCATTCTGAGGGCTGTCTACTTGCTTACTTAGTGTGTTCTTGGCAGTACAGAAACTTTTTAGTTTGATCAGATCCCAGTAATGTATTTTTGATGTTGCTTCAAGTGCCTGGAGCGTCCTTCTTATAAAGTATTCTCCTAGGTCAATTTTATCAAGTGTTTCCCCTGCATTCTCTCCAAGAATTTTTATAGTTTCATGTCTTAAGTTTAAATCTTTTATCTAGTGAGAGTCAATTTTTATTTTTAGAGGAGAAAGGTGTGCATCCAGTTTCAGTCTTCTACAAGTCGCCAGCCAATTCATTTAGCACCATTTGTTGAATAGGGAATCTTTCCCCCAATTTATATTTTTAATAGGCTTAGCAAATATCAAATGATGATAAGTGTCTGGGATCACTTCTTGGGTTTCAATTCTGTTCCATACATCTACCTCTTTATATTAGTGCCAGTAGCATGTTGTTTTGATCACTATAGATTTATAGTATACTCTAATATCTGGTAGAGTGATTCCTTTTGATTTGTTTGTATTTCTGAGTAATGTCTTGGCCATTCAAGGTTTTTTTTTTCTGTTTCCACATAAAACACAGTATTAATTTTTCCAGAACTTTAAAGTATGACAGTGGTACTTTAATAGGGATTGCATTAAATCTATAGATTGCTTTGGGTAGTATGGACATTTTAACAATGTTGGTTCTTCCCAGCCATGAGCTTGGTATATTTTTGCATTTGTTAACATCTTCAGCTTTTTCTTTTCTCAGAGTTTCATAGTTCTCTTTATAGAGATCTTTTACATCCTTTGTTAGGTACATTCCCAGATATTTCATTTCCTTTGGCACTATTGTAAAGGAAATAGAGTCCTTGATTTCTTTTTCAGCTTGACTATTGTTCTTAAATATAAAGACTACTTATTTGTGAGTATTGATTTTGTATCCTGAGACACTGCTGTATTCCTTGATCACTTCTAAGAGTTTCGTAGTTGAGTCCCTGGGCTTTTCCAGATATATAATCATATTGTCTCTGAAGAGTGACATTTTGATCTCCTTGATTGCCTTCTCTTGCCTGATTGTGATGCTTAAGACTTCCATTACAGTGTTAAAAAGCCATGGAGACAATGGGCAACCTTGTGTGGTTTCTAATCTGAGTGGAAATGATTTCAATTTTACTCCATTCAATATGTGATATTGGCTGTGGGTTTGCTGTAGATGGCCTCTATCAGTTTTAGAAATGTTTCTTCTATACCTGTTTTCTTAAGCATTCTGATCATGCAAGGATGCTGGATATTATCAAACATTTTTCTGCATCAATTGAGAGAATCATATGTTCTTTATTTTTTACTTTGTTTATGTGATATATTATATTTATAGATTTACGTATATTGAACCATCCTTGGGATCCTGGGATAAAACCCAGTTGGTCATGGTGAATAATTTGTTTGATGTATTGCTGGATTCTGTTTGCTATGATCTTATTGAATATTTTTCATCAATATTCATAAGATATAATGGTCTGTAATTTTCTTTTCTTGCATCTTTTCCTGGTTTGGGTATCAGGGTGATATTTGCTTCATAGACTGTTTTGGGAAGTATTCTTTTTCTATGTTTTGGAAAAGGTTAAGTAATATAGTTACTAGTTCCTCTTTAAAGATTTGGTTGAATTCTGGTGTGAAGCCATCTTGTTCCTGACTTTTCTTTTTGGGGAGATTTCGTATAGCTGATGCTATTTCAGAAGTTGATATAGGCCTATTCAATATTCCCACTTTCCTGTTAAGTCTAGGAAGGTGGTGTGTTTCCAAGTGTTGATCTGTTTCCTTCAGATTTTCATACTTCTGAGAACAGGGTTTTTTTAACAATATTCAATTCAGTTTTGAATTTCTGAGAAGTCTGTTGTTATTTGGCCTTTATTATGTCTGATTGATGAAATTAGGGATTTTATTCTTTTATTTCTGGTTATGTTAGCCGAAGGTTTATCTATTTTATTGACCTTTTCAAAAAAATAACTTTTTAATTGATTGATGTGTTTTATAATTCTTTTGTTTTCAATTTCATTTAATTCTGCTCTAATTTTAGTTATTTCTTTTCTTCTGCTGGATTTGGGGTTGGAACGTTCTTTCTTTTTCAGTTTTTTTGATAGTGGATACCCAAGAAGGTTGAAGTCTAGGAGAGCAGGTCTTATCAAGTTGACCACAAGGATACACCTGCAGGGTCCACTCCAAGGTGACTCAGGTCTTGGGAATTTGTAAACTTAACTTCCTGGAACTTGGATATTTCCAAGTTCTGTGAAATCTTGTAGTTCTGTATGGGCTGGAATAGCATCTCCCATTTGATCCTAACTCACCAAAGAGAAAGAGAAGCTGGAGGGTAGAACTTCTTGACTCAATAAAAAGTAAAGACCAAGCCAGTTGGGGAGCACAGCCATTTGGAATTCTTCTCTACTGTATGCTCCTAGCTGGTGAATAAAACCCTTCCTCTTATAAATGTAGTGTTTGTGTGTTCTTTCTCTCCATTGGGCCTTGTCTTCCTACAACATTTTTGGTTCCCTGATCAGGAAATGAGATCACCGTTGGAGAGATCGCACACCTAGGAGTTGCCACCATTCCTGTGGACATCCATCTGGTGGCCCCTGATTAGCCTGGACCAGGTGAACCACTGTGCACGCCAGGGAGGCAATTTGGCCTCCCTGTGTGGATGCCTCGACTAGGCTGAGAAAGGACCCCTTTGTTGGGTCTTCAAGGAGACAAACACTGGCAAGAACTGGCATGCAGGAACAGGTACCTACAGAAGGAGACATCTAAGGCAAGATATGATCAATCTGGGGATCCTCTACATTTTTAGTGGAAGAAGGAGCCTGATAAACTCCTTGGATGTTAGATTGCCCTCAGGTCTGTTGAGAGGTGTGACTGAGATAACTCTGAGGGTGGAGTTGGACCTCCCTTCACAGGACCTAGGGGAGTGTTGGTTTGCCTCCTATGGCTAAGTGGCAGCTTGAGTGGGAAATCAAGGATGCCCAGGTTAAGAAATGGGTTGGAATTGTGTGCATGCAAGTGCTTGGAGAATGATTGAGATGGGTAACAATAGGTGGGGTTTCGCACCCCCCCCATTCACAGGGTGAAACAAATGTGTGAGTGTGCCCTTCTTCCCTGCTCCAGCTTTTCCCCCTGGCTATTCTGAGAGAAACTGGAAGTTCCAGGTTTTCTGCTTTCTGTCTTTGGCAGCGGCCACATGGCCATGTGGTCTTGGGGGAAAATGAAAAGACATTGGAAAGGATGTTGTAGTTTTGTTACTGGAATTTCTTCAGTGAATCTTTGGTCTCAGGAATTTGAGAATTGAGCCTACTGGCCACATGTCAGTGATAAAATGGGATTTTTGTTGGACTATGGGGCATGCTGAGGGAGTGGCGAGTGCCAGAGCTAATTGCAGAGGGTCTATGCCATGGAAATGTTGCGATTCAGGCAGTCTGATGAGTTCTTGGATGGCCTTTGAAAATCTTGGAGAAAGAGTGTAAATCTTGTGCTGGATGGGGCTGTATCCATATCAGCAACAGGTCTCCAAGGTGAATAGCCTCTAAAAGGGGGGAAGAGGTCCAGGTCGGAGGTTTCCTGCATGAGTCCTTTTCTAGGGGTAAATAATTGGCCCTGAGAGATATTTTGGCCAGGACTTGATAGATGGAAAAATACCTTTACAAACTGAATGGGTGTTCTAGCAAATGAATGAATGCAGTCCCTCACCTTGGACAAGGTTATTAGTTCTTAGGTCTTTTCTGTGGTTTTTGTCTGGGGAGGGGATTAGGGTGTGTGCTCCTTAGTCAGGGTAGTCTGTCCTCACCTGTAAAGCATTGATATGTCCTAATGTATAAGCCATTGGCCTGTCCTAATGTATTTTGTCAGTAATAATTTTAATTCATCTAAAAAAGATTGTTTTTTATGTAACTGACTGAGTCCAAAGTTTATCGTAAAAAGAAAAAGAAATATTAAGAGAGACTGACGAATTTTCTCGAATTCAAATTCCTGATGTCTTTGGAAGTTGAATACCTTCAGACTAAAAGCAGATTTTTAGAACTTTCATTGGAAAGTTAACATGTCTATGAGTATTGCTAACCTAACTTCAAACAGAACAGAAATCAGTTACGTGGAACTGAGCTAGTTTATTATGAACTTTTGTTCAAAATATTGTTGATTCTGTCTGTGCTCTGTTTTCCAGAAGTCAAGAAAACTGTTTTGTGTTTTTTAAGCTATTTGTAGCTTTTCAAGCAATGTATGTACTTATGAGCAGAATTTAAAACATGCTTTTTTCCCTCTCTCTTTGATTTCTGTGGAATTTTAAAGCCATTTGTAAGTATTCTTAATTTCTAACAATATAGTTATTTGCATATGTTCAATAAGAATCTGTTTTGTTCTATAGGACATGATGAAGGCACTGGTTATTTTACCAAGGCTTTGGCTGGAATAGCATTTCCAGTGTTGTGCAGACTGTGTTAAGGAATTCAGATTGACTTTATAAGGCCAATAAAAAAAGCTCTTTGGCAAACTGGCCAGATATCCATCAGTAACATTTCCTGATCTGTGGTAAGTAACAAAGGTCACTTGCTGACAGGTCCAGGAATCAAAATGTGCTTGGGGACCTCAAGAGAAGAGGAATTTACTCAATGCATATAGGTATCTAATGGCACAGAATGAAACCTGGTCTCTGAAAGGCTTTCAAGAAAGTCCAGCCTGAGATTTCTTACAAAAGTTTCCAGCAAAGCCAATTGTAAAGGAAAGAAGAGCCTAGATGGCTAATAATTAATTATACTTACTGCACTTTATGCAAAAAATCAGACCCAGTGTACTGAAGGTACAGTTTATTTTGGCAACTAAGATAGTTCTGCTGTACTTTGTCTTTAGTAAAGAGAGAAACTGGAGAGAGAAAAATGAGTCTAAGAAAAAAGAAGCTGTGGCCCACCTGTATTAAATCCTATTCTTGCCTGACAATTTATAAAATGAGACATATCTGTTTTACTAAATTGATCTGTTAAATGGGACTAAGAGATTGGCCAAAGAGTATAGAATTATATATAGTAATTATGTTTACTCTAAAGCCTTATGACAAAGGTCACCTGTTGGCTACACTGGAAAAATTTGTGCAGTATGAAATGTTATCTTCTGTGTCTATATAGGTACCTCAGGAAAAATTAAAACCTAAAGTGAGAATTTCCCAGTAAATGGTGTAACTGTAATCCACTGTGTCCTACTGTGTCCAATCCCTATACTCTGCTGAGTCTGCTGCCAGCAGAAGCCAAGTGGCCTACTTGCCTGGACTTAAGAGATGCCTTTTTCAGTATAAACAAGACTGGTTCTGGGAAGCACAGGCTGTTTGCTTTCCAGTGGGAGAGACCTGACTTGGAAACTGTGATCCTGTGTACATGGACCAGGTTGCCACAGAAATTCAAAACACCCACAATTTTTGGAGAAGCAATGGCTCTTGACCTCCAGAAATTCCCAGCTGAAGAATTAGAATGTGTGCTGCTCCCATATGTCGGTGACCTCCTTTTAGGGCACCTTACCCAGGAGAGCTGTACCCGAGGCATGGATTGACTTTTATGACATCTAGAGGTATGTGGCTATAAAGTGTCCAAATGAAAGGCCCAGATTTGCCAGCAATGAGTATGTTATCTAGGATTTACTATCCAGCAGGGGTAGAGGTATCTAGGCATGAAATGGAAGCAGGTCATTAATTGCCTCCCCACCCCCACCAGCTGAAAGCAGGTTTGGGAATTCTTAAGCACAGTTGGCTTTTGTCATCTTGGACCCCCAACTTTGCCGTCTTGGCTAAGCCCTTGTATGAGGCAACTAAAGGAGAAGGAGAGTCCTTAGAATAGAGAGAAGAACAGAAATATGCCTTCTCCCAGCTAAAGATGAGGCTGATAAATGTATCTGCATTGGAGCTACCAGACTTGGCCAAGTCCACCATTCTGTATATCTCAGAGAGAGGAATGATGTTTGTAGGTGTGTTAACCCAGCTGGTTGGGTCCTGGCTAAGGCCTGTAAGCTTAGCTCTCTTAAGCAATTGGATGGAGTGGCAAAAGGATGGCTAACATGCTTACGGGTTGTAGTCTCTAAGGCTCTCTTTGTGTAAGAAGCTGATAAGTTGACTCTAGGGCAGAATCTCAGGGTGAAGGTACCCCACTTTGTAGTCACTTTAATGGGCACTAAGGGACATTTGTGGCCCTCTAATGTAAGAACACCCTGAACCAAGCCATGCTCCTTTTATTCAGTGGAAGAGAGACTGAGCATGACTGTATAGAAGTTATAGATAATGTTTATTCTAGCAGACCTGACTTGCATGACCAGCCTTGGACAGTTGGAAACTGGGACTTTCATGTAGACTGAAGCAGTTACATGACAACACAAGGTGAGCGGTGGGCTGGGTATGCAGTGATTACCTTAACAGAGACTGTAGAGCAGGGGTGCCCAAACTTTTTAAACAGGGGGCCAGTTCATTGTCCCTCAAACCGTTGGAGGGCTGGACTGTGGGCCCTGGGATGAGTTGGCTGCTAAGCAGGACAGGCAGTGGCAGCAAAAAACACCCAGTGGGCTGGATAAATGTACTAGGTGGGCCACATAGTTTGAGGACGCCTGCTGTAGAGGCTAAGCTCCTACCCCAAGGAACATTGGTTCAGAAGGCTGTGTTAATTGCCTTGACTGGAGCCTTAGAACTAAGTCAAGGGGAAAATGTGAATGCTTTTCTGACTCTCTAAGTACTCAGGGCATTGTACAAGGAGAAGGTACTATTAAATTCTGGGGAAAAGGACACTAAGTATCAGCAGGAGATACTTCAGTTGCTAGAGGCAGTATGGAAACTCTGGAAAGTGACAGTGGTGCACTGTTGTGGACATCAAAGGGATGCTTCCACCATCACTATGGGGAACACCAGCGCTGATACTGAGGGAAAGAGGGCTGCCTCCCAGCCATACCAGGTGTCATGAGTGGGTCCCCTCATCCCATGGTTTCCGGAGCTCATCCCTATCTACTCCCAGGAGGAGAAGGAATGGTTGGCATTGGAGGGGAGCCAGGAGGGAGAGGGAGAATAAAGATGCCAGACAGATGAGTAGCAGTCCCCCAGCTACTAGGAGCTACTGTGGTAATGGCGATATATGAGAGCACCCATCTGGGACAGGACTCTTTGGTAAGGTTGCTGGGCCAGTACTTCTACATCTCCCACCTGGCAGCCCTGGCCAAAACTGTCAGTCTACAGTGTGTCACCTGGAGCCAGTTCAATGAGTGCAAAGGATTGACAGTACCCCCAGGATCCAGTCATATGCAGCAACGTCCTTCAAGAACTTCCTGGTAGATTTGACTGAAATGCCCATGTTTAGAGGGAACAAGTACTTGCTGGTGATGGTCTATCAGACCTGGAATAGGTAAAAAGCCTTCCCCACTGGGATAAAAAGGACTCCTGAAATAATAAAAATATTGGACAAAGAAATCATCCCATGGTTTAGGTTGCCACTCTGGTTTAACTTTGACAATGGGCTAGCCTTCATAACAGAACTAGTGTGAATAATAACCTAAAGCTGTGAATAACTTACAGGCCTCAAATGTTAGACAGGGTAAAGTGCATGAACCAGGACCAAAGGAGCAGAAATTGGAAATCTCTGCCAGGAAGCAAAGCTTAATTGGATACAGGCCTTGCCACTGGTGTTATTCAAAGAGGCCTCAATCCTCTGCAATTTAGCAGGAACTCCTAAAAGAACTAGGAAAGACTGAATTGAATAGACAAAAAAACCCTAGAACAAGTAACAAGTTAAATCTCTGCTGGGGTAATTAATTGTGTTTTGTTTAGTCTTTTGTGCCTACACATCCTTTCTCTCTGGAGAGTGTAGGGAACCAAGTCGAGATCCAGAATCAGAACCTGGTCCCCCTGAAAGCAAGGTAGAAAGTACTTTACACCATCATCATGACTACATGCACAGCAGGGAAGGTAAAAGGAATGCTCTCCTGGAGTCATCACAGCTGGCTGAATAGGGCTTCACTGCCCCTTGGAAAGTAAAGGTAACTTTTAAGACAGCCAACATGCCCTGTTTCAGTCACATACTGGGAGCTGGCTGGTCAACACATTGCTGAAGCCTGAGGAAACTCCTCGAGGGACTTGTCTTAATTGGACTTTGGACTTTGGGAAAAGGGGTGGGGGAAGAAATGTTACAGGTAAAAGTAAAAACTCATATATATATATTAGCCCACCACCACGGTACTATTAAGGCCTGAGTAAAGAATCCAAAAAGAGTCACAGTACCTAAAACCTCAGTGCTAAAAAGTAATATTGGCACCTATAGAAACATGCTGATATTGAGCCCCCAAATTAAAATATATTGGAGTCTCAAAAGGGGGGAATGAGAGAGGATACCATGAAGGTTGAGGTCTAGGAGAACTGGTCTTCTCAAGGAAGACCACAAGGATAATACCTGAAGGGTCCTCTCCATGCTGACTCAGTTCTTGGGAATTTGTAAACTTAACTTCCTGCAACTTGGAAATTTCCAAGTTCTGTGAAATCCCGTAGTACTGTAGGGGCTGGAATAGCATCTCCCACTTGATTCAAACTGGCCAATGAGAAGAGTAGCTATGCGGTGGAACTTTTTGACTGTTGATAAAAAGGGAAAGACCAAGCCAGTTGGGGAGTATGGCCATTTGGAATTCTTCTATGCTGTAAGCTCTTGGCTAGTGAATAAAGCCCTTCCTCTTATGAACATGGTGTTTGAGTGCTCTTTCTCTCCAGTGGGCCTCATGTTCCTACAACAGTTTGAGATGTCCCATTAAGTTGTTGGCTTCTTCTTTTTCTGTTCCTTGAGGAAGGCTTGCAGTAGTATAAATTTCCCTCTTAGGACTGCCTTTGTGGTATCCCAGAGGTTCTGGTAATTTGAGTCGTCATTATTGTTTTGTTCCAAAAATTTGGTAATTTCCTTCTTAATTTCATCTATGACCCAACTATCATCAGCTATCATTCAGCATGAGGTTATTTAGTTTCCACGTTTTTGTATGAGTATGCAGATTCATATTGTTACTGAGTTCAACTTTTATTCCATGATGGTCTGAAAAGATACAAGGAAAAATTTCTGTTTTTTTAAAATTTGCTGAGGTTAAACTTGTGACCTAAGATGTGATCAATTTTGGAGGATGTTCCATGGGTTGATGTGAAGAATGTAGTCAGTTTTGTTAGGATGAATAGATGTCTGTTAAATCTAATTGTTTAATGGTTAAGTCTAGAATTTCTTTGCTTAGTTTCTTATCGAAGGATCTATCCAACAGTGCCAATGGGGTGTTAAAATTTCCAACTATTATTGGTGCTGGAGGTTATCAAGTTGCTCATGTCTGTGAGAGTCTCTCTTTTTTTATTATTATTTTTTCTTTTTTATTGAATGGTAACTATGTACATTAATTCACTTCTGGGTTACAGTGTGGTGTTTTCACACACAATCTGAAACACTTCTATCAAACTGGTTAACATAGCCTTCATGTCATTTTCTTAGTTATTGTGTTAAAATGTTCATATTCTACTCTTAGAAAAAGTCACTTGTACCCTTGTAAGATAAACCACAGAAGTGATCCCTCCAATCCCCCTCCCTCCACCCATTGCTCCCTCCCTTCTTCTTCCCCTCTCCCCGTATTCTTAGGCTGTTTTTGGGTTATAGCTTTCATATAAAAGGTATAAATTAGTTTCATAATAGGGGTGTGTACATTGGATACTTTTTCTTCCATTCTTGTGATACTTTGCT
>NW_003852581.1:950367-962237 GCF_000181295.1 Otolemur garnettii
CTTCTTCCATGACCTGGCAATTATGAATTGGGCTGCAATAAACATTCTGATACAAATATCTTTGTTGTAATGTGATTTTTGGTCATTTGGGAATATACCTAATAAAGGAATTCCAGGGTCAAATGGCAGGTCTATTTTTAGTTCTCTAAGTGTTCTCCAGATGTCTTTCCAAAAGAAACGTATTAGTTTACATTCTCACCAGCAGTGTATAAGTGTTCCCTTTTCTCCACATCCATGCCAATATCTCTGGTTTTGGGATTTTGTGATATGTGCTAATCTTACTGGAGTAGGGTGATATCTCAACATTGAGGCACATTCTTGTTGGGTGCATAAATGTTAATAATTGAAATCTTATCCTCTTGAGTGTTTCCCTTGACAAAAATGAAGTGACCATTATCTTTCCTTACTTTTGTTGGTTTAAAGCCTGTTGTATCTGAATAAAATTGTAACATCTGATTTTTTTTCTGATTTCCATTTGCCTGAATTGTATATGTCCATTCATTCACCCCAAGTCTATATTTATCTTGTAAGGTAAGATGAGATTCTTATATGCAGCAGATATCTGGCCTGAGTTTTTGTATCCAGGCAGCCAATCTGGGGCCTCCTTAGAGGGCAATTTAAGCAATTCACATTAATTGAGAGTATTGATAAGCCTGGTAGTATTTTGGGTGTCAAGTTTTTCAAAAGTCCATTGGACATTTTTAAACCATTTGCCACTGTGGAAGTTGGGTTTTGATCAAAAGTTTCTGAGTGTGTTTACTTTGGTGGTAGAGCATTGTGCTGGTCATTGTCGAATATTGGTCTGAGAATATCTTGGAGAGCTAGTTTAGTTATGGCAAATTTCTTAAACATGGGAATGTCATTAAAGTATTTGATTTCTCCATCCCAAATGAAATTCAAGTTAGCTGGATACAGGAACTTGGGCTGAACGTTGTTTTGTTTTAGGAGATTGAAAGTTGATGACCAGTCTCTTCTGGCTTGAAAAGTTTCAGCTGAGAGATCTGAGGTCATTCTAATATTCTTCTCCTTGTAGGGTATGATTTTCTTACGTCTGGCTGCTTGCAGAATTTTCTCCTTCATATTAACTTTGGCAAAGGTAATTATAATTTGTCTGGGAGATGCTTTATTTGGATTGAGTCATGCTGTGGTTCTGAAACTGTCTGCTATCTAAATTTCAGTATCTCTTGCTATGTTGGGGACGTTCTCATTGATCATCTCTTGTAGTAAAGCTTCTGTGCTCTTGGAACATCTTCTCTTTCAGGGATTCCTATAAGTCGAATATTTGCTTTTTTGGAGTAGTCCAACAGCTCTCTAAGAGAATGATCTGTTTTTGCTCTCCACTTCTCTTCCTCTTTGAGCATTTGAGCATTCAAAAGCTTTGTCTTTGATGTCATATATTCTTCTGCTTGCTCCATTCTGTTACTGAAGGATTCTACTGTATTTCTTATATCTTAGAGGGCTGCAAATTATTTTCTCAATGTGTCAAAATCTTTTGTGATTTTGTCTTTGAATTCATTGAATTGTTGAGATAACTTTTGGATTATTCCTAGAATTTCTAATTGCAACTTTACTTCCATTCTGTTAATTTTTTTTTTACCATCCAAATTATGAACTCTATTTCTGACATCTCAGCCATTTGTTTGCTTTGTCATTACTTGGGGGAATTGATATACTCGGGATATTCATTTGCCGGAGTTTTTCCACTGATTCTGCTCCATGATTATTTTTCACAATTTGGCTAGATGGGCAGGTGATGTATAATTGGATTGGGGGCCCCTGGAGTTGTGGTTAACTAGCCCTTTGCCATGGAGCTGGGACTGGTGACTATACCTTTTTCTCTACAGCTTTGCAAAGGACCCATACAGTATTACAGTCTGAGACTCTGGGGCTCTGGGGACCTGTTTGGTGTGGTGGGGTTAGGTGGCTCTGTCTTGTATTCAGCCAGTCTTTTCTGATTCTAGTGGATCGGTGACTCTGGGTTGAAATCTCAGCTGTGGAGAAATACAAGCAACTAAGACACCCCGCCCCCCTCATAGGCAACAACTGGAAGAGGAAAATCAACCCTTCCTGCTACCACACAACCAGAGTAGCACCCTGGAGGGTCCTTGGGTGATTGGCCCAGGTTAGCAGTTCCAAATCAATTGACCCAGTTAGTACCAACTCTAAAGTAGGAGAGTTCGAAAGGTCTCCAGCAACTAGATAGCAGAAGTCTACTGGCTGTTCAAGTGTGGGTTTCTCTAGTGCTCTGTGGAGTCAGAAAGGCCTGCCCAGAAGCAATTTGGACCAGGGAAACTGGTGTCTCTTTCCCCACCTTGCACCTCTTTCATGCTCAGTCACTGGTAACCCCATTGGGCTTTGGTCCTGTTCCATCCAATAGCAGATGTGCCATGGATTTGTACCTGGTAGAGTCAAAGGAAAGTCAATGCCCTCTCAGCCTGGGTGCCACTTTCTACCAGCTGGCTGGGGGAGCTGAAGCCTGTCTTCCTTGGGTACTCAATGGCAACTCTGGAGTGTTCCACCTGAGCTTAGTCTGAACCTGAGGATAACAAGTCAGCAAATGATTTTCTCCCTCAGCCACCATGCCTTTGCCCCAGCCTCTCTGCAACACTGGTATCCCTATAAGGCAAGGTCTAGCTTCCTTTGGCAGTCCTCAGAATTGGGGAGGTGTCTCTTCAAAATTAGGCCCCAACAAGATTGGTCTACTGTTGCTGAATCTTTATGGGAGGTGTCCCTAAGTTGGCTCCTAGGAAGCTCCTGCAGCCAGGGATGTGGCTGGAGTGTCGGCACCAGTAGTGCAAGGTGCATCACATCTCTGGCAGGGCCAAGCACTTGGTGGCTTTGGAGGGGCGAGGTGCTCCCAGTCTCCCAACAGGGCTGGATGCTGGGCAGTGGCTCTGGCAGGGTGGGGCATGGCATGGTGGCTCCAGCAGAGCAGTATTCAGGGTGTGTTATGGCTCTAGCAGGGTGGAGCGTGAGGAACAGGGCATAGGGCATGTGGAGGCTCTGGCAGGGTGGAGTGTATGGCTGGCAAGCCTCCTCCTGTAACTGGTTTGCATTTTCACAGAGCCAAGCCCAACAACCTCCCCCCCATGCCTGTCTGCACTACTGCTGGGATCACTATTACAGTGCAGCTTTTCTACCATGGCCCATGCAGTGCCTAGTCCTAGCAATGAACTGCAGACATCCTGGTCTCTGCAGGGGTTAGGCTTCAGGACCCTTAGGTGAGGGGGGAAGGGTGAATTGGAAGTTCAAAATGTCAGGGAAAATGTTAGTTCAACTTTCATGCCTGGCAAGAGAGTGCTCAGGGTCACAGTAGGGTCCCTCTGGAGAAGTAATTTCTGCTTCCTGCAACTCTCTCCCATGGGGTGAAACCAGAGGTCCTCAGTTCACTATTCTCCTATAGAAATCCCACAGGGACCCCCCCAAGAAAAAAACTCTCTTGAGGGAAGGGACGGACACTTTTTTTCTTTCGGATGAGTTTTGTACTTGAAATTTGCTTTCTTGGAGTAGCAGCTTGCCTCAGCAGAGGTGATGTGCAGGTATCACTCTTCTTTTTCAGCTCAGCTCCCAGTCTTCAGCTTTATTGGGTGCTTTCTGTTCATTATCCATCCCTCTAGATGGGAGCCTCTGTTCAAAGCTAGCTCCAGTTGATCATCTTGCCCCTCTCTCCCACAAACTACAATTTTCAAAATGATTTTAACAGCAAATACTCTGGATTTTAAGGTAAAATATTAGCAAATAATATTTGAATAAAAAGTAAATTAATAAAATTAAATAATAAGAACTTAAAAATATAAAGGCCTGTTTCATCATAATTGAACATTTGGTCAAAAACATACCCTTCACTGTTCACAAACTCCTTGAACTCCTTTGAAAACTCTTCTCCTGCTTCCTAATTTGAACTAGCAGCCTCTCCATGCACAACGACACTATTGATCCCAGTCCTTTTCCTAAAGTTCTCAAACCACCCCCTACTGGCTTTAAACTCCTCCCTTTGAGCACTAATATCTGGCATTCCTTTCATTAAATTGTTATGGAGGACCTTGGCTTTCTGACAAATTATCCTCTTGGAAATCACATCACCAGCCAGCTGTTTTTCATTAATCCAAACTAAGAGGTGTTCTTCCATCTCTTCTATACTTTTTGATTTCCTAGAGTTCAGCATCATAGCCCCTTTCACCACATCAGCTGCCTTGATAGCTTCTTTATTTTTCAAAATTGTACAGTTAATTTAGGCATCCCAAACATAGTAGTGAAATCAGCCACAGGTGTACTGCTTTCATGCTTAGCAATAAGATCTTTCTTAACTCCATTTATATAGCTTTAACAGCTTTCCTTATACTCTCATTTTCTTCACTACATTTTTTAGGACCCATAGTGAGTACACTATATATTTGGGTATTTGCTATGCGTATATATACATATACTGTATATATATGTATATATATACATATGTGTGTATATATATATATCACAAAACAGGCACAAAAGCATAAAATTGGCAGCAAAAGATCACACGTGATGCCTTCACTACAGCTTCTGATGATAAACTGAATGACAAAGTGTATGGGTGGCCTTAGCACTGGGGAAATGCAGCACGAAAACACACAGATAATTTGCTGGGTGTTTGGATTCCAAAGGAGCAGTCAGCTTTCTGGCAAAGTTTGCTTGAATTTTTCATTCTGATTCCAAGTTGCTCGAGTTTTGGGTCATTCAGATTCTGGGGGCAGTACCTTATAAGTGAAATGATGTGGTATTTGTCTTTCTTTGTTTTACTTGTTTCACTTACTCTTGAGGGTCATTCATGTTGTTACAAATGGCAGGAAAAAAATGGCAGGATTTCCTTCTGTTTGTGGCTCAATAATACCACACTCTGTGTGTGTGTGTGTGTATGTGGTAATATATTTACCCACTCATTTGTCAGCAGATTCATAGGTTGTTTTCATATCTGGGCTATTGTGAACAATTCTTCAATGAACATGGAAGTGCAAATATATTTGCCTATTGCTGATTTTACATTTTTAAGATATATATCTAGAAGTGGCATTGTTTGGTCATATGGTCATTTGATTTTTTTTTTTTTCAGTTTTTGGCCAGGGCTGAGTTTGAACCCACCACCTGAAGGTGTCCCACGAAACCCCTTGTTCGGCGACGCAGAGGAAAGCACTGCTAGACAAAATAATTGGAATGAAAAGGGGGGCTGAGGCTCTATTAGGCACAGAGCAAACACCCATGTTTATTGAGCTCCTTATAAATTTATCTTAGTAAAGGTTAAAAATAGCAAAAAGAAGGGAAACAAGGTAAAATATTAAAACTGCCATTAAAACTCCAAATCAGCACAAAACTGCTAGTGATCACAAGCACAGTTTAAAAAGGAGGAAGTAATTCCTGCTTCCTGCAACTCTCTCCCATGGGGTGAAACCAGAGGTCCTCAGTTCACTATTCATTTTTACTTCAGACTTAACCACAAAAGCGCCAGGATGTCTGTTCCTGTTTGCCCATTTCCTCTCAGCTAAAACTGACTACTATTGTGTAAGTAAGGGGAGATACAAGATACAGCAGCCCACTGCCTCAGCAAGTGTTATCTCCAGCTACAACCTGGCGAGACTCACCAGCTATCTTATCTGTAAACATGACTGTCTGCTTTTAGGCAGATCTAAACATATTCTCAGAATAAGAAGCTTATAGCCACGTTCCTCAGGGAGCACTTGAGAATAAACTACTATGCTTAGGTACAGGGGGCTGCTCCCAACACGGCCTCCGGCATGTGGTGCCAGAGCCCTATTCCTTTGAGCCACAGGTGCCACCCCAGGTCGTTTGATTTTTAATTATTTGAGCAACCTGTATAATTTTTTCCATAATGGCTGTACCAATTTACATTCCTACTAACAATATACAATGGATCTTTTTTCTCTATAACCTCACCCATACTCCTTATCTTTTGACTTTTTATTTTTATGTAATTATTTTTTAGAGGCAAGGTCTTGCTCTATTGCCCAGGTTGAAGTACAGTGACATGATCATAGCTTGTTGTAACCTCAGTCCCCTAGGATCAGGCTGTCCTCCTGCATCATCCTCTGGAAAAGCTAGGACTACAGGTGTAAGACACCACATATGGCTTATTTTAAAATTCTTTAGTGGAGGTGGGTTCTCACTATGTTGCCCAGACTTGTCTTGACTCCTGCTTTTAAACAATTCTCTTGCCAAAGTGCTGGGATTGCAGTTGTGAGACACCATATCTGGTCTTCCTTGACTTTTTGATCATAGCCGTCCCCTTAGGTGTGAGATGATGTCTCACTGTGGTTTTGATTTATATTTTTATCATGATTACTGGTGTTGAGTAGTGTTTCATGTACTGTTGACAATTTTTATGTCTTCTTTGGAAAAATGCCTATTTAGATTCTTTTCTATTTTTTAACTGAGTTTTTGTTTGCTATTGATTTTTGTAAGTTTCTTTTATGTTTTGGTTATTAACCCCTTAGCAGATAAATTGTTTGCAGATATTTTTCCCATTCCATACATTGCTGTTCATTTTGTTGATTGTGTTCTTGGCCATGCAAAATCTTTTTGTATAGTTTGTTGTAGCTTCACTTATTTTTGCTTTTGTTGTTTGTGCTTTTCATGGAATATGTCAGAGGTCTTTGCCAGACACATGTGAGGGAGGTCTGTCACTACATTTTATTCTAGGACTTTCATAGTTTTCTGTGTTACATTTGATTCTTTGATCCATTTTGAGTTAATTTTTTGTATATGGTATGAGATAAGGGTACATTTTCACTTTTTTTTTTTTTTTCAGGTATATATCCTCTTTTCCCAGTACCATTTATTGAAGTGACTATCCTCACCCCATGTTCCATTATTTATCTATCCTTCATGCGCTTTTCAAATATTAGTTGACTATATATGCTTGGGGTTATTTCTGGGCTCTCAATTTTGTTTCCATTGTTGTTATGCTACTATTATTTCAATACTGTAATTTTGTAATATAATTTCAGTTAGGGTAGTTTTATGCTTCTACCTTTATTTTCCCTTTCAAAAGTGCTTTGGCTATTGATGGTCTTCTGTGATTATGTACACATTTTGTAATCATTTTTCTTTATCTGTGATAAAGGCAAATGCTATTAGAAATGTGATAGGCATTGTGCTGATTCTGTAGATTGCTTTGGATGGATATTTTAGTAATATTCTTCTAATTCAGCAACATGATATACTTCCATTTATTTATATCTTCAATTTATTTCATCATTGTTTCATAGTTATCAGTATATAGCTCTTATATCTCTTTTACTTCATCACTTTCAGGGATTCCTATAAGGCAAATATTAGTTTTCTTTGAATTATCTGAGAGCTCTCTGAGCGTGAGATTCATTTTTGCTCTCCATTTCTTTTGATCTTTGCTCTCCTGGGCTTCTTCAAAAGCTTTGTCTTCAAAATCAGAGATCCTTTATTCTGCCTCTTCCACTCTGTTATGGAGCGATTCCACAGTATCTTTTAGGTCCTTGAGGGCTGCAACCTCTTGTCTCGGTGTTTCAAAATCTTTGATCATTTTATCTTTGAAATCGTTGAATTCATGAGACATCTTTTGAATAATTTCTTGAGATATCTTTTGAATAATGTCTTGAGAAATCTTTTGAATAATTTCTTGAACTCCTACTTCCTTCCTTTCTTCCATTCTTTTAATCTTATTTGCTATCCACATTCTGAACTCGATTTCTGACATCCCAGCCATCTGTTTATGGATGGTGTCTTCAATTGCATCCACCCCACTTTTCCTTGGGGGAGTTGATCTACTTTGGTTATTTAAGTTGCCAGATTTTTTCTGCTGATTCTGCCCCATGCTGAGTTTACCTTGTTTGGGGGCCTTATCAGAACCATTTATTTGGTGGCTTCTTCTGGTTGCCCAGAGAGACAGGCAGAGTGTGTCTGTTGTCTTCTCCCAGTTCTCGGGTGCTGGGGCAGCCAGGGTGCAGTGAAATGGCAGTAGCTGTCCGGAAGTATGTGTAGCTGGATTAGACCTTGTTCCTCCTACCAGGGCGAATGGGGGTAGGAGACCTGCAGCAGCCGGATCGGTCCTAGTTCAGCCCTGCCCGGGCAACTGGTGGAACGGGGAAACTGTAGCAGCTAGATCAGTCATAGTTCAGCCCCCTGGAGCATCCAGGGGGTGGGGGAATGGCAGCAGTAGCATTTCCAGCAGCTAGAGAAGAGGGGTCTGCATGCAGCTCAGATATAACTTGCTCCAGTGCTCCGTGATGGCAAAGGGACCCACCCAGCAGATGGGTTAGTCTGGGAAGGTTTATACCTCCTTCCACACTTTTCACCTAGTCACCTGTAATCCCCCATGTCTGTGACCCTATTCACTCCAGTAGCAACTGCTCCCGGGGTTTACAACTGGCAAGATCAGCCAGAAATCTGAGTTTGGCAGGGGGGCCTTGTATGCTTCTGTTCAGTTAGATTCCTCTGCAAGTCAGAGGCTGCATTGACCTCTGGGCAGCAGACAAATGGCAGTTTACACTCAGCTGTCAATTCTAGCCTCTGCTCGCCCACTGCCTTTTTCTCAGCTGTATTATACCCTAGGGCTGGTGTTAATCATCTCTTTACTTACGTTCTGCCTGTGGCTGCTGTCCGGAACCTCTGGTTGCCCAGAGAGACGGTCCTGGAATGTCGTCAGTTCACAGCTCAGGATGCCACGTTGCTGCATTGGCTTCCTCCAAGCCAGTTCTCCTCTCCTCTCGCCTGTGCCACAGTCAGCATAGAGCAGCACCAGCCCTTCCCCCCTCCACCTCTCTCAAGGAGATGCCCAAGAATCTGAACTCCAAACCTCCAGACCTCCCGGTGTGTGGGTGGGGACTCCTTGGAGTTCAATGTTGCTAATTATCTTGACTAAAGTTAATATGAAGTAGACAAGTCTAAAAATAGCCAGATGTAACAAAACCATCGCCTACAAGAGTAAGAATATTAAAATGACTCCAGGTCTCTCTCCTGAAACCTTTCAAGCTAGAAGAGGGTGGACATCGACTTTTAATCTAAAACAAAATAACTTTCAATCCAGGATCCTGTATCCAGGTAAGCTGAGTTTCATTTATGATGGAGAAATTAAATACTTTCACATGTTCAAGAAATTTTCCATAACTAAACCAGCTCTCCAAAATATTCTCAGACCTATCCTCTGTAATGACCAGCACAATCCTCCACCACAAAAGTAAACTCACTCAGAAACTTTTGATCAAATTCTAAATTCCACAGTGGCAAAAGGATTAAAAATGTCCACTGAACTTTTGAAAAACTCGATACCCAAAATTCTGCCAGGCTTATCAATATTCTCAATTATGGAGAATGGCTTAAATTGTCCTCTAAAGAGGTACAGGTTGGCTGACTGGACACAAAAACTCAGGCCAAATATCTGCTGCACAGAAAAATCTCATGTTACCTTAAAAGATATAGACTCAGGGTAAAGGGATGGTCATATATATTTCAGGTAAATGGAAATCATAAAAAAGCAGATGTTGCAATTTTATTTGCAGATAGAGTAGGCTTTAAGCCAGGGTCCTCAAACTTTTTAAACAGGCGGTGAGTTCACTGTCTCTCAAACTGTTGGAGGGCCGGCCTACAGGTCCTGGAACGAGTTGGCTGATAAGCAAGACAGGCAGCGGCAGCAAAAACAACCAGGGGGCCAGATAAAGGACCTTGGCAGGCTGCCTGTGGCCTACAGGCTATAGTTTGAGGATGCCTGCTTTACGCCAACAAAGTTAAGGAAAGATAAGAATGGTCACTTCATATTTGTTGAGGGTATTGCTCAATAGGATAAGATTTCAATTATCAATATTTATTCAACCAACCAGAATATACCTCAATTTATAAGAGAGTCTTTAACAGACATGAGGAACTTGATTTCCTCTAGCACCATAATTGTCGGATATTTTAACACTCTTTTGGTAGTGTTGGATAGCTCCTCCAATAAGAAGCAAAGAAATTTTATATTTAAACTTAACCATCCAACATTTGGATTTAACAGACATCTACAGAACATCAGCCCATGGGACATACTCCAAAATTGATCACATCTTAGGTCATAAGTCTAATCTCAGGAAATTTAGAAGAATAAAATTATTACTTGCATATTTTCGGACCATCATTGAATAAAAGTTGAACTCAGTAACAATAGGAGTCTGCAGACATATACAAAAACAAGGAAACTAAATAACCTTTTCCTGAATATTAGCTGGGTTAGACACAAGAATAAGAACGAAATTACCGAATTGTTGGAATAAAGCAATAATGAAGACACAAATTATCAGAGCCTATTGGATACCACAAAGGCAATCTTAATAGGAAATTTATAGCACTGCAACCCTTCCTCAAGAGAATGGAAATAGAGGAAGATAACAACTTAATGGGACATCTCAAGCAACTAGAAAAGGAAGAATATTCCAATCCCAAACCCAGCAGAAGAAAAGAAATAACCAAAATTGGAGCAGAATTAAATGAAATTGAAAATAAAAGGATTATATAACAGATCAATATATCAAAAATTTAGTTTTTGGAAAAGGTCAATAAAACAGATAAACTTTTGGCTAATCTAACAAGGAAAAAAAGTAAAATCTCTTAATTTTATCAATCAGAAATGGTAATGATGAAATAACAACAGGCTCTTTGGAAATTCAAAAAATTCTTAATATTACAAGAAACTTTATTCTCAGAAATATGAAAATCTGAAGGAAATTGACCAATACTTGGAAGCATAGCACCTTCCAAGACTTACCCAGAATCAAGTGGAATGTTAAAAAGACCTATTTCGAGTTCTGAAATAGCAGCAACTATACAAAATCTCCCTAAAAAGGAAAGCCTGGGACCAGATGGCTTCACATCAGAATTCTCTGAAACCTTTTAAGAGGAACTAGTACATATATTACTCAACATCTTCCAAAATATAGAAAAATAAGGACTATTACCCAGCATATTCTAAGAAGCAAGTATCACCTTGATCCTCAAACTGGGAAAACCCCAACAAGAAAAGAAAATTATAGGCTGAAATAGCTAATGAATATTGATGTGAAAATATTCAACAAGATCCTAACAAACAGAATCCAGCAACATATCAAATAAATTATATACCATGACTAAGTGAGTTTTATCCCAGGGTATGAAGGCTGGTTCTATATTCGTAAATCTGCAAATATAATTCATCACATAAACAAATGAAAAAACAAAGACCATATGATTCTCTCAATTGATGCAGAAAAAGCTTTTCAGAATATTCAGCACCCCTTCATGATCAGAACACTTAAGAAAATTGGTATAGAAGGGATATTTCTTGAACTGATAGAGGCCATCTACAACAAACCTATAGCCAATATTATATTGAATGGAGTTAAATTAAAATCATTTCCACTCAGATCAGGAACCAGGTAAGGATGCCCACTATCTCCACTACTATTCAACACAGTAATGGAAGACTTAAACATCACAACCAAGGAGGAAAAGGCAATCAAGGGTATCCGATTAGGGTCAGATGAGATAAAACTGTCAACTCTTCACTGATGATATGATCCTATACCTGGAAAATCCCAGGGACTCAACTTCAAAACTCTTAAAAATGATCAAGGACTACAGCAACATCTCAGGATACAAAATCAATATTTCCAAGTCAGTATCTTCTATATACACCTACCATAGTCAAGCTGAAAAAACAATCAAGGACTCTATTCCTTTTACAATACTTCCAAAGAAGATGGGAATTCACCTAACAAAGGACATGAAAGATCTCTATAAAGAGAACTATGAAACTCTGAGAAAAGAAATTGCTGAATATGTTAACAAATGGAAAAACATACCATGCTCACAGCTGGGAAGAATCAACATTGTTAAAATGT
>NW_003852581.1:962529-974817 GCF_000181295.1 Otolemur garnettii
ACCCCCACCTTTCACCATTAACAAAAATTGATTCTCACTGGATAAAAGATTTAAACTTAAGCCATGAAACTATAAAAATACTAGGAGAGTGTGCAGGGAAAACACTTGAATAAATTGGCCTGGGAAAATATTTTATTAGGAGGACCCCCTGGGCAATTGAAGCAACACCAAAAATACATTACTGGATTTGATCAAACTAAAAAGCTTTTGCACAGCCAAGAGCACAGTAAGTAAAGCAAACAGACAACCTTCAGAATGGCATAAGATTTTTGCAGGTTATGCTTCTGAAAAGGTTTGATAACTAGACTCTACAGAGAATTCAAACTAATCAATAAGAAAAGCATAAATAATCCCATTTCTATGTGGGCAAGAGACTTGAACAGAATCTTCTCTGATGAAGACAGGTGCATGGCCTGCAAACACATGAAAAATGCTCATCATCCTTAATCATCAGAGAAATGCAAATGAAAACCATTTTGAGATATCATCTAACTCTAGTAAGATTAGCCCACATCAAAAAATCCCAAAACCACAAATGTTTGCATGGATGCAGAGAGAAGGGAACACTTCTACAGCACTGGTGGCAATGCATGTTAATACAACCTTTTTGGAAAGAAGTTTGGAGAACACTCAAGGAACTAAAATTAGACCTACTGTTCAATCTTGCAATTCCTCTACTAGGTATATACTCAGATGATCAAAAATTATTTTACAACAAAGACATTTGCACCAGTTTGTTTATTGCAGCCCAATTCTTAATAGCCAACATATTGAAACATCCCAAGTGCCCATCAACCCATGAATGGATTAACAAATAGAGGTATATATGTACATCATGGAATACTATGCAGCCATAAGAAATATGGAGATTTCACATCATTTATATTTTTCTGAATGGAGCTGTAATATATTCTTAGTAAAATATTTCAAGAATGGGAAAAAAATATCCAGTGTACTTAATATTACCATGAAATCAATATATAATCACCTACACACTCATACAAATGGCAAAACATAAGTATAGTCCAGGAAGTAGAAAGGAAGAGAGTGAAGGGAGGGAAGGGGGGATATGGTAGGAGGGAGGGTATTTGGGGGGACTTCACTTAATGTGGATGATGCAATGGTACATTTCAAAAGTATTCAGAAATGAGTATAATTGTGATGGATGTGTTACTTAGTTCAATGTAAACATTTCACATTGTATATCAAAGCAGTACCCTGAACCCCATAAATGCATCAATGTACAAAGTTATGAATTAATAAAAATTAATTTAAAAAATCAGGTTTGGGGTGATGGTGATGGGAACTCAGGTTTTCACTTTTAGACTTGCTGATTTTGAAATAGATATTACTTACCTATTTCAAATAAATATTAGATACCTACTTACCTAAGTGAAAATGGTAAGTAGGCAGCTACATCTCTAGGTGTGGAGGAGGTATATATTTTCCCAGTTTGGATAGAAGTTGAAGATGTGAAACTAGATAGGGGATGAAGTGTAAATAAAGAGGACCAAGAAGTAACCCTGGAATACCCCAGCATTAAGTAGATGGGGAGAAGAGAAGAAATTAGGAAATGAAATTAAAGTGTATACACAGTGAGGCAGAAGGAAGCAAACTAGTAAGAAGAAAGATGTTTTGGAAGCCAAGAGAAAATTCAAGGAAGAGAGTAAGCAATTGTGTTACATGCTGCTGATGAGTTAAGTAAGATAAGGACTGAGAATAGACCACTAGGCACAGCATTCATGTAGGTTTGGGAGCAAAAATGAATTAATTTTTTCAAGCACCAATCCAAGCTAGTTACTATGCTAGGAATTTTAAATATTTTACCTTATTTCATTCTCACAGCAGTCCTACAAAGTATGTAAAATTGTCTTATTCATTTCATCAATAAAATTTTATATAAAAAAGCATTTAAAATGTGCCTTAATTTTCTTTTCTCATCAGCCAGAAGGTGTGTGAGAAATGTGAACATTGTTTGAAAGATATATTAGTTATTCCAACTAGAAGAATATATTAGTTTAGCCAATGATATTATGTTGTCTATCCTGAAATATATTTACAATTTGGCTTTTGTTCATTCTTTATTTGGAACATCCATGGGCATGTATGTGTGAATGTTCTGTGGGTAGTGTGGGGTGTGGTAATGGTGCTATATGCATCCTTAGGAAATTCCAGCAATGCTATTAAAAATGTTTTTAGAGAGGAGGGAGCAAGACGGTGGCCAAGTAACAGCTTCTTTGCAACCATTCTTCGTGAGATTGAAGAGAGAAGACTCCAGGCTTCTCTGGCTTGTAGGCTCTGCCCAGATACATCCTTTTAGGGATACAGGGAGATAACAAGAGACTTCTTGACTGCAGGAGGAGGACAATAGCAGTGGAGAACTAGCAAGTGGATGTGTGCCTTCGTCTGAGGCATGTGGCTGTCACTACTGCAACAGCACTGAGTTTGTAAATGAGGAAAGCCTTCCCTATGGGCTGTTCTGTTTTTTTGCACTTGGGCACTCAGTTGAACTAACTTGGGAGAACTTGGGCAAGAGTGTGGATGACATTAAGCGTTGTTTAGGGTCCCAGACTGAACCTCTGAGAGGAAATGGAGCTAATATTTGGCTGTGGGCTGTGCACAGCCACTGTTGGAGAACCGCCCCTGGAGGCTCTGCCCTCAGGGTCGCAGAGTCAGGTTCAGTCTGGAAGAGGTTGGGTGAGTGATCTTGCGAATGGACAGTGCCAAAGGCCAGGAGTGAGACACTGGAGAAGACTGGAGATTTCAGTGTTTGGTAGTAACAGGGCTGCCTTGAAATGTTGGTCCTCAGGGGCATAGAGCCAGATTGGTTTTGGCACACTGGATAAATGGGCAGCGACTTCAGGAGAGATCCCAGTAGCAAGTGCTTTCCTGGGAAAACTTCAGGTTAGCCAAGGCTAATGGTTTAAAGTGACTTATAAGCATACTGAGGGGAGATTTAGGCTCTTAAGCCTGTGGGGTTTGAAAAATCAACAGAGGCCTCCAGTGTCCATCTCATACAACTGTTTCAAAATTGTGATTAACATCTCATACCCCAGAAGATGACCTGTTGCCCAAACAATATTCAGCAAGATACTGCTTTCTTTTTGGTTTTTATTTTGTTCTGTTTGTTTTGTTTCAACATCTTCCCTCTAGATTTTGCTTTCATTTTTTTCTTTTCTTCATTGTTCTAGTTTACATATGATTTTTCATTGTTGCCTTCTTTAACAATAAGAACTTCATTTTTGCTAGTGTTCCTGCCCCTATTACTTGTTTTTCCCCCCACTTTTTTCCTGTAAGCTTTTCTATTTGTTTTGGTTTGATTTATAGTATTTTTGTCTTTCCTCTCCAGTGCTGGAGATGGGGTACTGCATCTGAATAGGCTGGCAAATACCTGCTGACATCAAGGTAACCACCTAAACCAGCACCCCCAGATGTTGAGGGTTT
Organism: Otolemur garnettii; assembly: GCF_000181295.1. NCBI lineage: Eukaryota > Metazoa > Chordata > Mammalia > Primates > Galagidae > Otolemur > Otolemur garnettii. Next base: position 965,974 of record NW_003852581.1, read on the forward strand.
TTAAGGTAGGGTCAAAATACCCTACTGTACACCTTTATTACTCCTGCCCCTCTCTTTCCATGCTTCTCCTATTTTTGTCAACATTTCCTTTTAGTTGCCCCCTTTCCTTTTTATTTTCTCTTTACTTTAAATCTTTTATCCCTCCTTAGTCTTCAGTCTTCTCATCCCTTTTGTCCTATACCAAAAGGAGTCATCAAAACATTACACCAGAAGCACAGTAACCTAAAGAGCAAGGGGAAGTGAAAGGAAAATTAGGACAAGGAAAAAAAAAATAAAAGAAAACACTAATGAGGAAGAATCATCAGAAATATCCTGGCAACATGAAAAACCAGTCCAGAGAAACTCCCCCAAGGAACTAGGAGGTAGCTACTGCAGGAGATTTCACCTAAAGAAATGTTAGAAATGACAGAGGGGGAATTTAAAATATAGATGATACAATCACTGAAGGAAATTGCTGAGAAAGTGTAAAATAACCAAAAGGAAGTCCAAAAACAGAATCAAATAAGACATGAATGATATGAAGAATATAGAAAGGATACAGCAGAGCTAAAGGAATTGAAGCAGTCAATTAGGGAACTTAAAAGATGCAATAGAAAGTGTCAACAACACATTAAACCATATGGAAGAAAGAATCTCAGAGGAAGAGGACAAATCTGTTCAGATACCTCAGATAGTTAAAAGAGGCAGAAAAGAAGAGAGAGAAAGCAGAACATTCAACAACGGAATTATGGGACTTTATGCAGCATTCAAACTTAGGAGTTATAGGTATCCCAGAAGGGGAAGAAGAATGCCCCAGGGGAATGGAAGCCATACTATAGGATATTATAAATGAAAACTTCCCAAATAACACCAAAAATTCTAACACTCCTTTCAGAGGGATATCGGACCTCAGGTCACCTCAACTCTAATAGATCTTCTCTAAGACACATTGTGAGGAACCTGTCCAAGGTCAAGACAAAAGAAAAGATTTTGCAAGCAACCAGGAGTAAGCACCAGTTGACCTACAGGGGCATATCCATCAGGGTGAGTGCTGACTTCTTTAATGAAACTTTTCAAGCTATAAGACATTAGTCATCTACCTTCAGTCTACATAAACCAAACAATTTCCAGCCCAGAATCCTATCTCCCAGTAAGCTAAATTTTAAAATTCATGGAGAAATCAAATCTTTTACTTATATGAGTGAATTTGCCACAATAAGAACAACTCTACAGGAAATACTTCAATTTGTTCTACACAATGACCATTGCAATGGACCTTCAGCAAAGTAAGCATGCAGAAATTAAAAGACAGAACCTAGCATTCACAATGATGCAAAAGACAAAACTGAGCAATGGACTTTCACAAAATAAGATGAATAAAACACTACTACACTTATCAATTATCTCCATAAATGTTAATGACTTGAATTCCCCACTTAAGAAGCATAGATTGGCTGATTAGGTTAAAACACAATCCATCCATTTGCTGTCTGCTGGAAACACACCTAGCCTCAAAAGACAAATTAAAACTGAGAGTTAAGGGTAGGAAGAGAAGCTTTCAGGTGAACAGAATTCAGAGGAAAAGAGGAGTTGCAGTCTTATTTTCAGATACATGTGGATTTCAAGCAACCAAACTCAAAAAAGACAAAGTTGGTCGCTTCATATTGGTTAAAGGAAAAACACAAAAAGAAGGCATTTCAATTCTAAGTATTTATGCACCCAACTTCAGTGCTCCCAGATTTTTGAAACAGACCTTAATTAGTCTGAGCAATATGCTATTCCATAACACCATAATAGTTAGGGGACTTTAACACTCCTCTAAACAGAAATTAAACACAGATATAAGGGGCTTAAATGAGCCCCTAGAACAACTATGCTTGATAGATGTATATAGAATACTTCATTTTAAAGGTAAAGAATACACATTCTTCTCATCACTGCAAGGAACATTCTCCAAAATTGATCATATCCTAGGCCACAAGGCACTAAAGGTGAAACTCAACTTCAAGAAAATGTTCAACCCCACACAAAGGCATGGAAATTAAACAACCTTATGCTGAATGACAGTTGGGTGCTATAGCCGAAGAAGAAGGGGAAAGGGAAATGTGAGGGGATGGGAAGGGAGTGGATGGGTGGAGGGAGAGTAGTTGATAGGACCACACCTACATTGTATTTTACAAGGGTACATGTGAAATTTACTAGATGTAGAATATAAATGTCTTAACACAATAAGTAAGAAAATCCCATGAAGGCTATGTTGACCAGTTTGATGAAAGTATTTCAGTTTGTGTGTAAAACTAGCACATTGTAACCCATGATTGCATTAATTTATACAGCTTTGATTTAATTTTTAAAAAGTAGTATAAATATCTTGCTGAATATTGTCTGAGAAACAGTTGATTTTCTGGTGAATAAGATGTTAATTACAATGCTAATATGTCTGTATGAGATGGAGACAGGTGGCCTCTGCTGATTTCTCAAACCCCGAAAGGTAGAGAGCCTAAATCTCTCCTCAGCCTGCTTAAAAGCACTTTAAACTGCTAACCTTGCCCAAGCAGAAGCATTCCAGGAAAGCACTTGTATTTGGAATCTCTCCTGAATTGGCTATCCACTTACCCAACGTACCCAAACCATCTTACTCTATGCCCCTGAGGGCCAAGGCTGTAAGGCATGTCATTCCCCACCTTTAAGCTGGTCATTCATGAGATTACTGGCTCTCAACCAATCCTTGCTCTGGAACCTTGAGGGCGGAGCTTACTGGGGCAGTTCTCCCACAATGGCTCCATGCAGCCCACAGCCAAACACTATTAGCTCTGTCTGGCTCAGCGGCTCAGTCCGGGGCCCTATACACCACTTACAGTCCTCCACACGCTTGCCCAAGTTCTCCTAAGGTAGCTCAACTGAGTGCCCAGTCCAAAAGAAACCCAAACAGCTTACAGGTAAGGCCTTTCCAGTTTGCAATCTCACTGCTGCTGTACTTGTAGCTGCTGGCAGGATTAGACCAAACACATGAAAACACTTGCCAGATCTCTACTGCTTTTGTCCTCCTTATGGGGTCCAGCAGTCTCTCGCTGACTACCTGTGTCCCAAAAAGAATCTTTCTGGGGAGATCCCACTAGCCAGTGATGCCTGGAGTCTTCTCTCCCCAGACTAACCATGCCCAGTTGCAAGGAAGCTGTTACTCTGCGGCCATCTTACTCCTCTCCCCACTGTGTGAAAGGGTTTATAGGTTTCTCGTACTTCTATTTAATTTTTGTTCCAGGATAATGGTGACTTTATAAAATAAATGAGAAGGCATGTCCTCTGCTATTCTTATAAGAATTTTTGATAAGTTCTTGTTAATTTGTCTTTGAATGTTTGGTAAAATTTACACATGAAGCAGTCTGCGCCTAAGCTTTCCTTGTAGGAGGATTTTTGATAACTAATTCAAACTCTTTACTGATTACATATATTCTGATTTTCCATTTCTTCTTGGGTCCTTTCATCAATTTTTGTCTTTCTAGAAAATTGTCCATTTCATCTAAGTTGCTAATTAGTTGCTGTACAATTATTCACTGCATTTCTTAACACGATATTTCCCCAGAATCGGGATGCCCCAGAACTTGAACAACTTGGAATCTGAACAAAAAACATGAGCAGATTTTGCCCAAAATCCAGTGCTCCTTTGGAATCCGAACACCCAACATGTTGTTTGTTTGTTTTTTGCTACGTTTCCCCAGTGCTTGGGCCACTCATACACTTTGTCATTCAGGAAAATAAGTGTATGAGGAAAGCTGTTAGATCTACAATTGAAGTTAAGAATGGTCTTAAAACTCTAAGAAGAAAGCCGTACATGTGTGGCTGATCTCTCTACTATGTTTGAAAAGACTAAATTAACTGTTCATATGATTTTGGAAAATAAAGAAGGTATCAAAGCAGCTATTATGGCTAAAGGGGTTACGACACTGACCTCTAGGAAATTAAAAAGTATGGAAAAGATTGAAGAACTTCACTTAATTTGGATTAATGAAAAATAGCTGGCTGGTGATTTCTGAGAGGATAATTTGTGATAAAGCCAAGGCCTCCATGATGATTTAATAAAAACAATGCCTAATACTGGTGCTCAAAGGGAGGAGTTTAAAGCCAGTAGGGGGTGGTTTGAGAAAAGGAATGGGATCCACAGTGTTGTTTTGCATGCAGAGGCTGCCAGTTCTAATTGGGAAACAGCAGAAAAGTTTGTAAAGGAGTTTAAGGAGTTTATGAACAGTGAGGGATATATTTTGAATCAAGTGTTCAATTGTGATGTACCTTAAAATCCAGTGTATTTACTGTTAAAAATCATTTTGAAAATTTGAGTTTGTGGGACCTAGGAACAGATTAATTCAGTTTCTATTATTTTAAAGAGGAAAAATTGTCTTTGAACTTGAACAATTCGTAACTCCAATGGGTTCTGGAATGAATGAAGTTCAGATTCCAAGGTATCACTATATACTTTTTATTTCTGTAAGGTCAGTAGTAATGTCCTCTTTTTATTACTGATTTTAGTAATTCAAACTTCTTTCCTTTAGTTTTTGATTGCATGATCTAAAGTTTCATCAGTTTTCATTCCTCTTTTTAAATCAGCATGTTTTTGGTTATTGATTTTTTAATCTTGAATTTATTTACACCCTGAAGTTTATTATTTCCTTAATTTATTTTTTAAAGTTGATTTGATTTCCTGGTTTTCTAAGACAAATGTTTAGGTTGTTGATTTTTTGAGATATCTTTCAGTATAACATTTATAGTGATACTTTAATTTTCTTTTTTGTGTATGTGTTTTTGAGAAAAATGTATTTCTATGAGTTATTGTATTGTTTTATACTCTTTTTTATTAAATCATAGCTGTGTACATTAATGCAATTATGGGTTATAATGTGCTGGTTTTATATACAATTTGAAATACTTTCATCAAACCGGTTAATATATCCTTCACTGCATTTTCTTAGTTATTGTGTTAAGACAGTTATATTCCACACTTAGTAGATTTAACATGTACCCTTGTAAAATGCACTGTAGGTGTGGTCCCACCAATAACCCTTTCTCTACCCATCCTCTCCCCTCCCCTATCCTCCCCCTCCTCTTTCCCTTTCATCTTAGGCTGTAGTTAGGTTATAGCTTTCATATGGAAGTGTGGGTGTTTATAAATTGGATTCATATTAGGGCTGAATACATTGGATACTTTTTCTTCAATTCTTGAGATACTTTGCTAAGAAGAATATGTTCCAGCTCCGTCCATGTAAACATAAAGAGGTAATGTCTCCATCTTTTTTTAAGGCTGCATAATATTTCATGGTGTACATATACCACAATTTATTAACCTATTCATGGGTCAATGGGCACTTGGGCTTCTATGACTTAGCCATTATGAATTGGGCTGCAATAAACATTCTGGTGGAACTGTCTTTGTTATAAAGTGATTTTGGTCTTCAGGATATGTACCTAGTAGAAGAATTGCAGGATGGAATGGCTGGTCTATTTTTAGATCCCTAAATGATCTCCAAACATCTTTCCAAGAGGAATGTATTAGTTTGCATTCCCCCCAGCAGTGCAGAAGTGTTTCCCTTTGTCCATGTCCATGCCGACATCTATAGTTTTGGGATTTTGTGATGTGGGTTAATCTTACTGAAGTTAGATGATATCTCAAAGTCGTTTTGATTTGCATTTCCTTGATGATTATGGTTGATGAGCATTTTTTCATGTGTCTGTAGGCTGTGCGCCTGTCTTCTTCAGAGAAGTTTCTGTTCAAGTCCCTTGCCTACACTGAGATGGGATCATTTCTTCTTTTCTTGCCAATACGTTTGAGTTCTATATGGATTCTGGTTATCAAACCTTTGTCAGAGACATAACCTGCAAATATCTTCTCCTGTTCTGAGGGCTGTATGCTTGCTTAACATACTGTGTTCTTACCTGTGCAGAAGGTTTTTAGTTTGATCAGATCCCAGTAATGTATTTTTGGTGTTGCTTCTAATGCCTGTGGAGTCCTCCTCATAAAATCTTCTCCCAGGCTGATTTCTTCAAGTTTTTTCCCTGAACTTTCTTCTAGTATTTTTATAGTTTCATGTTTCAAGTTTAAATCTTTTATTGAGTGAGAGTCTATCTTTGTTATTGGTGAAAAGTGTGGGTCCAGTGCCAAAGAAGATGAAATATTTGGGAGTTTACAAAGGATGTGAAAGATTTCTATAAAGAGAACTATGGAACTCCCAGTAAAGAAATAGCTGAAGATGATAACAAATGGAAAAACATATCATGCTCATGACTGGGAAGAATCAACATTATTAAAATGTCCATACTACCCAAACAATATACAATTTTGATACAATCCCTATTAAAGCACCACTGTCATACTTTGAAGCCCTCAAAAAATAATACTTCATCTGATTTCTTTTCTGAATGTATTTATCTTCATTCATTCTTTATGAGGTTTTTGTTTCTAGTCCTTATCTTAAACACTGTTATTGTTGTTACATTTTAAACCTTTTTAATTCTGTTAAGGCAAAAAGTGGAAACCTAATAAGCACATGTATATGTAAAAATAAAAATAATAATAATACTTTGTTTTATATAGAATCAGAAAAAAAACTTAAATAGCCAAGACATTACTCAGAAATAAAAATAATTCAGGAGGAATCATGCTACCAGACCTCAAACTGTACTATAAATCGATAGTGATCAAAACAGCATGGTACTGGCAGAAAAACAGAGAGCTATATGTATGGAACAGAATAGAGAACCAAGAGATAAACCCAGATACTTACCATCATTTGATCTTCCATGAGCCAATCAAAAACATTCAGTTGGGAAATGACTCCCTGTTTAACAAATGATATTTTAATTTTCCTTTGAGTCCTGCCTTTACTGCTTCCACAATTTTCAAGAGTTTGGTGTTTTCATTTTCATTCAACTCAAACTATTTACTAAGTTTTCTTGTGATTTCTCTAAATTACTATTTATGTAATAAGATATTATTTTATTTTATATCAGGTTGATAGAAGGGTATAAACATTTGTTTTCATTGTTTTAGTTTCCTGGTAAAGTCCAAGTTGTAGTTGAGTCTTTCTCTCAGGAAATGTGCCATATACTGCTACCTTGGGCCTGTTAGGTGGTAGCACATCAACCTCTCCCTTTCTCCTCTCTTTCTCCCTCTACTTGATTGTGGTTCTTTTTTTTTTTTTTCTTCTTCATGTGGGTATGTAGTTCTTCACCCACAGGTACATATTCATACTGACTATATTGACAACTTGAGTTTTAATTCATTTTTAAATTTCAGATTAATATGAGGGTACTAATAATTAGGTTACATTGTTTACATTTTTTAGGTAAATTCCAAGTTGTAGTTGAGCCCTCCACCTTGAAGGTGTGGTGTATATACTTATTTTCTTTCCACTAGGTGAGAGTTTACCAATCCTTCTCCCTCCACCTTTCCCACCTTCATCTTTCTTCATTCTCCATACTTCGATTTAATGGTGTTTTTGTCTCTTGTGGGGATGTAGTTGTTTATCTATTGGTATCATATTACTTTGAAGTACATTGGATACTTGCTTTTTCATTTTTGTGTTACTTGGCTTAGGAGGATTTTCTACAAATCCATCTAGGTAAATGGAAAAGATGTAAAGCCTCCATCTTTTTATGGTGAATAGTATGTCATGGTATACATATACCATAATTTATTTATCTATTTGTGAGTTGATGGGCACTTGGGTTGATTCCACATCTTGGTGATTATGAAATGAGCTGCTCTAAGCTGTCTAGCCCAAATGACCTTATGATAAAATTATTTTATTTCTTCTGGGTAAATACCTAGCAATGGGATTGTGCAATCAAATGGAAGGTCTATTTTGAGTTCTTGGAGGATTCTCCATATTTCTTTCCAAGAAGGCTATATTACTTTGCATTCCCCGTGCCAGTATATATGTGTTCCCTTCTCTGCACAACCAAGCCATTGTGTGCAACTTTGGGACTTTGTGATGTGGGCTGTTCTCACTGAGGTTAAGTGATATCTCAAGGTGGGTTTGATTTGCATTTATTTGATGATTTGGAACAATGAGCATTTTTCATGTGTTTGTTGCGAATACATCTATCTTCAGAGAAGGTTCTGTTTATATCTCTTGCCCAATGATAAATTGGATTGTTTGCTTTTTCCGCACTGATTAGTTGGAGTTTTCTATAGATTCTTGTTATCGGCCCTTTGTGAGATACATAACATGCAAATATGATCTACCTTTCTAAAGGTTGTCTATTTGCTATAATTGTTGTGCCCTGGGCTATACAACAGCCTTTAGCTTGATCAGTTCCCATTTATCTGGGATGTTGCTGTGATTGGAATTCTTTCTCCAGGCCAATAATGTCAAGAATTTTTCCTCACATTCTTCTAGGATTTTTATCATCTTTGTGTTAAATTTAAGTCTTCTATCCATCGTGAGTCAATTTTTGTAAGTGTTGAGAGGTGTAGTTCAGTTTTAGTCTTTCACATGTGGCAAATCTGTTTTCCTAGCACCGTATCTTAAATAGGGATTCTTTTCCCCAGTGTATGCTGTTATTTGGCCTATTGAAGATCACATGGTATTTTGAGGCTAATTTTATCTCTGGGTTTTCTTTCTTGTTCCACAGAGATATATATCTCTATTTTTTGTGCCATTACCATGCTGGGTTTTTTTTGGTTGTTTTTTTTGTGTTTTTTTTTTTGCAGTTTTGGGCCGGGGCTGGGTTTGAACCAGCCACCTCTGGGATATGGGGCCGGTGCCCTACTCCTTTGAACCACAGGCACCATCCACCCTGTGTTTTAATCACAATAAACTTATAACCTGAAGTCTGGTAAAGTGATACCTCTAGATTTTTTTTTTTTTTTTT
>NW_003852581.1:984211-1012960 GCF_000181295.1 Otolemur garnettii
TTTGAGTATATACAAAAAAGTCTCTTTTTCAATGCGGTGGGTTTCCGGTTTAAAAATATATATATAATTGTGGTGCAGTATATTTTCTAGACAACAGGTGGCACTGTGAGTGGTCCCTACGCTTATACCAAAAATGGGGGAAAAGAAAAAGAAAGAAAAAAAAAAATGGAGAATCTTTGCTGGCAGGATGCCAGATTCTCCCTGCAACAGTTCCCACAGAGTGTTGGGCGTCTTGGATCAACTTCAGATGCCGGAAGGCTCCCTGCAGATCATATTGAGCTCTCCGCGCTTCTGGGGGAGGTGTTATGGAGACACCATTTTGGAGGTTTTACAGTACATCTGGTTCCTGGCTGGAGCCCACTTCTGTCTGTCCTCCAAACTTGGGACACAAGTGCGCACTTCACCAGAGTTTCACTCAACTCCTGATTTCCCCTTGAACAGAAAACTGTTGTGGTCCGAAGGAAAAAAGCTGGGGCCACCCCTTTTGCACTCTGTGTTCAGTTTTTTTCCAAAGTAGGAGGGAGCCGGCGCTGCTGCTGTCGCTGCCCGTCGCGTGGGACGTTCAATAGATTTTCCGGTGTTTGTAGGAAGGGAACCGATTCCATGCACTCAACTCCTGGTTTCCCCTCAAACAAATTTATGTGATCCGAGGGAAAAGAGCTAGAGTGCTCCTTTTGCCCTTGGAATTTAGTTTGTTTCTGATGGGGGAGGGGTTATAACTGCTGCCGCTGGAGCAGAATGTTCAAAAGACTTTTCAGTGTTTGTAGAATGGGAACCGATTCACCCTGCCGGTCACCGTGTCAGTCTAGCTCCAGACAGACTTCCAAAATTATGGGATGGATCGGTTCCCAAGCAGAGTCCCTTCCCCTTGAGTTTCTGTCCGAATGCCTGGATCCCTGACACCCCAAACTGGGTCCGAATGTCTCCCGTTTCTGGCCGCCAAATTCTGCCCAGGAATCCACACCTCACCACATTCTCCGCGAGAGATGCAAACTCCCCACAAATTGGGCACAGGGGCCTTTCGTGGGGGAGGGATTGGTTTCTGTCTTTTAGGAAGCAAGCCACGGATCTGGCGCTGCAGGGTGCAAGCCACGGATCTGGCGCCGCAGGGCGCAAGCCGCAGATCTGGTGCTGCAGGGCGCAGATGGTGCCCTTTCAGCTGCTGCCCTGAGTTTTTCTGGCTGACACCGTAGTTCTGGGCTATACTTCCAATCCAGCAATTCACCTCTTTGCTGCTCACCCTGCGCTGCTTATCTGCCCAAGGACTACACGCAGAAGAGATTCAGTAAGCCCACTCTCACCTGAAAACACCAGGAGAGTTGACTCAGGGATGTATCTCCTCCCCCATCTTGCTCCGCCTCTCCCGCCTAATTTCTTAAGTGTTCTAGTCAGAATAGAATGCTGAATTCTGTCAAATGCTTTTTCTGCTCTATCGAGAGGATCATATTGTCTTTCTTTTTGCTCCTATTTATGTGATGAATTACATTTATGGATTTGCATATGTTAAACTAAACATACATCCCTGGGATAAAGCCTTCCTGATCATTATAGATAATTGTTGTTTCCATTTTTTTTAAGTAAATTTATTTCGGGTTAATGTGAGGGTACAAAAAAACAGGTCAAAATATTTGATTTTATTTGGTAAAGTTTCTCTTGTGCTTATGTCCCACATGTAATGTGCCAAACACCTCAACCCCATGCCCATTCAGTGAGAGCACCTCAACCCCCTCCTCATCCCTCATTACCTTTCTACCCAACTTGAATTGAAATGAGGTTTTCACCTATATGGGCAAGCATCAGATTGTCTACTGGCTTTATATTAGTATTGAGTACGTTGGATATTTGTTTTTCTATTCTTGTGATACTTTACTAAGAAGAATGTATTTCAACTTCATCTAGGATATTGCAAAAGGTATGAAATCACCATCTTTTTTAATGGATGAATAGTATTCTATGGTGTTCATGTACTACAATTTGTTATTCCATTCCTGAGTTGATGGGCATTTAGGTTGTTTCCATGTCTTGGCAATTGCAAATTGTGCTGTGATCAACTAGTAAAAATGTCCTTATGATAAAATGATATTTTTTCATCTAGGTAGATGCCTAGTAGGGGGATAGCAGGGACAAATGGGAGATCTAATTGGAGATCTTTGAGGAGTTTCCACACTTCTTTCCAAAGAAGCAGTTACTTTGCAGTCTCTCCAACAGTGTAAGCGTGTTCCTCTCCCTCCACATCTGTGACAGCATCTGTAGCTTTGGGATTTTGTGAAGTGGGCTAATCTAACTGGGGTTAGGTAATATGTCAGGGTGGTTTTGATTTGCATTTCTCTGATGATAGGGACAATGAACATTTTTTCATATATTTATTATTCAGTCATCTGTCTTTTTTAGATTCTACTCATGTCTCTTGCCCAGTGATCTATGGAATTGTTAGCTTTTTTTGTTGTTGATTAATTTGAGTTCTCTATGTATCCTACTTGTCAAGCCTTTGTCCAATTCATAATATGCAAAATATCATTTTCCATTCTCAACGTTGTCTATTTGCTTTGGTTATTGTTTCCTTAGCTGTACAGAAGCTGTTTAGTTTAATTAAGTCCCGTTTATTTATTTTTGTTGTTGTTGCAATTTCCGTGGAAGTCTTCATAAAGTCTTTCCCCAGGCAAACATCTGCAAGTGTTTTTCCCACACTTTCTTTGAGGATTTTTATCCTTTCACGCCTTAGATTTAAATGTTTTATTCTTCTTGAATTGATTTTTTTTTTAATTGGTGAAAGGTACAGGTCCAGTTTCAGCTTTTTACTTGTGGCTATCCAGTTCTGACAGTATCATTTATTGAACAGAGATTCTTTTTCCCAATGTGTGCTTTGGTATATCAAAGATAAGGTGGTTGTAACATGTTAGTTTCATCTCATGATTGTCTATGTGGTTCAAATGTCTATGTCTCTATTTTTGTGCCAATACCATACTGTTTAGATCACTATGGACTTGTAATTATAGCTGAAAGTCTGGTAGGGTGATGCCCTTAGCTTTGTTTTTATTACTAAGAATTACCTTGGCTATATGAGTTTTTTTCTGGTTCCCTCCAAAATGAAGAATTATTGTTTCCAAATCTTGAAAGTATGATGATGGTGTTTTAATGGGGATTGAATTGAATCTGTGGATTGCTTTGCATAGTATAGACAGTTTCACAATGTTGATTCTTTCTAGCCAAGTGATGGTGTGTTCTTCCATTTGTTAATATCTCCTGATATTTCTTTTCTTAGGGGTTCATAGTTTTCTTTATTAAGGTCCTTTACCTCTTTTGTGAGGTATAATCCTAGGTATTTCATTTTCTTTGAAGCTACTGAGCAGGGTACTGTGTCCTTGATTTCCTTCTCATCTTGGCTGTTATTGGCATATACAAAGGCTGGTGATTTAAGGACATTGATTCTACGTTCTGAGACAATTCTATATTTTTTGATCACTTCCAGGAGTCTTATGGTGAAGTCTTTGGGGTTCTCTAAGTATGAGATCATATCATCAGCAAAGAGCAAGAGTTGGACCTCCTCTGCCCCCAATTTGGATGACCTTTACTTCCCCCTATTGTATCGGCTACAATTTCCAGCACTATTTTGAATAATAGTGGTGACAGAGAACATCCTTGTCTGATTCCAGTTATATGTGGAAAAGCTTTCAGTTTTACTCCATTCAGAATGATATTAGTTGTGGTTCGTCATAGATGGCTTCAATTTGTTTAAGAAATATGCCACCTATGCCTATATTCTTAAGCATTCTTGTTAGAGAAGGGTGCTGAATCTTATCAAATGTTTTTTTTTTTTTTGCATCTATTGAAAGGATCATATCGTCATTGTTTTTGCTTCTGTTGATATAGTTAATTACATTTATGGATTTGCACATGTTAAAGCATACTTGCATCCTGGGGTTGAACCTACTTGATCATGATGTATAATTTTTTTTAAATATGTACCCCTATTCTACTGGCTAAGATTTTTTGAGAATTTTTACATCCATATTTTTAGGGAAATTGGTATGAAGTTCTCCTATTTAGTTGGGTCTTTTTCAGGTTTTGGAATGAAGGTGATGTTTCCTTTCTAGTACATGTTGGGGAAAATTCCTTCCTTCTTAATATTTTGGAATAATTTCTGCAGTATGAGTATAGCTCTTCTTTAAAGGTTTGATAGAATTTTGTGTGGAGCCATCTGGACCAGGGCATTTATTTGTAGATAGATTTTTGTATTGTTTCCTTAATATCATTGCTTAAAATTGTTCTGTTCAAGAAATCTATTTCTTCTTGGTTATGCTAGAAAGAGGGTATGATTCCAGGTATTAGTCCTTTTCATCCACATTGTCAAATTTCTGGGCATACAGGCTCTTGTAGTATTAAGAGATAATCTCTTGTACCTCTGTGACATCTGTTGCTATTTCCCCCTTTATCATTTCTGTTGAGGTTATTAGAGATTTTACTTTTCTGTTTCCAGTTAATCTAGAAAACTTTATTGATTTTATTTATTTTTTAAGCACCAACTTTTTGTTTCATTTATTTTCTGAATGATTCTTTTGTTTTCAATTTCATTAATCTCTGATTTAATTTTGGTTATTTCTTTTCTTCTTCTTTGTTTGGAATTAGACTGTGCTTCTTTTTCCATTTCCATAAGATGGTTTATGAGTTAGTTGATGAACTCTCTTTCTGCTTTTCAGATGTAGGCATCTAATGTGATATAATTTCCTCCTAAAGACTGCTTTTGCTGTGTATCCCACAGGTTTGGGATTGCCTTTCTTTTTCCAGTTTTTTTTTTTTTTTTCAGATTGTATATTAGGTTGTTTACTTGCCTTCTTTCTGGTTTTTGGATGTAGGTATCTAATGTTGTAAAATTCCCTCCCTGTGTTATTTATTCCACAGGTTTTGATAGACTGCTGCTTGTCTTTTTTTTTTTTTTTTTTTGAGGACTCTAATGATTTTCTTCTTTATCTCCTTCTTGACTCACATGTCATTCAGCATTAGTTTTTTTTTAGTTTTCATGACTTTTGGTTGGAATTGAAAATTTTTGTTCAAGTTGAATTATGACATTATTCCTTCATGGTCTGTAAAGTTCCATGGATAAATTTCTATGCTTTTAAATTATTCAAGTTTTTATGTGTCCTAGCATATGATCAATTTGGGGGAATAATCCATTAGCTGACAAGAAGAACATATACTCAGTAATATTGGAATGGTATGTTTTGTATATGTTTATTAAGCCCCATTGTTCTAAGGTCACTTTTAAGTCTATTGTTTGTTTCATTAGTTTTTTGTGTGTGTGTGTGTGTGTTCTTTGTATTTTTTTAAGAGACAGAATCTCACCCTCTCACCTTCTGTACAGTGCTGTGGCATCACAGCTTACAGCAATCTCCAGCTCTCGGGCTTAGGTGATTCTCTTGCCACAGCCTCCTGAGTAGTTGGGACTACAGGCACCCACCACAATGCTTGGCTATTTGTTGTTGTTGTTGCAGTTTGGCTGGGGCTGGATTTGAACCCACCACTCTCCATATATGAGGCCAGCGTCCTACTCACTGAGCCAGCGGTACCTCCTTGTTTCATTAGTTTTTGTTTAGAGAATATGCTGTTGTAGGATGTCATATTTTTGAAAGCTATTAGCATTCATTTAAGGTGAGTGCTTATATTTAGAATTAAAATGTCTTCTTATATTGATCCCTTAACCCATATCTAGTGTCCATCTCTGTCTTTTTTATTTTTATTGCTTTAAATCCAATTGTACCTGGAAATAAGAGTAACCCCTGCTTTCTATCCCTTCACCCTAAATCTTATTTTGTCCTTCTTGGTTAGATGTGATTCCTGAAGATAGTATGTATCTGGCTTATCTATTTTCTCCAGTCAGCCACCTTGTGCATATTCAGGGGAATTCAAGCAATTCACATTTATTGAGAGAATTGATAAATATGATGGAGTTCTCATCATCTTGTTGTTTAGAGGTCTGTTGCCTAGTTTTGTCACTTTGGCCTTTGTGGAAGGTAGACTTTTACATTTAGTTTCTGGTGTCTTTACTTTGATGGTCATCTCTTGTGATTGTGCATTGTGTGTAGTATAGGCCTTAGTGCTTTATGCAGAACTGGTTTTCTACCAGCAAATTTCCTCATTATTTGTCCTGAAAAGATTTGATTTCTCCATCAAATATGAAGTTTAATTTAGCTGAATACAGGTCTTAGTGCTTTCACGACATTTTTTGTCATGAAGAGATTTGATTTCTCCATCACATATGAAGCTTAGTTTAGCTGAATACAGAATCCTAAGCTAGAAGTTGTTTTGTTTGAGTATTTTGAAAATTGAAGCCCAATCTCTTGGGACTTACAAAGGTTCACCTGAGAAATACACTGCTACCCTGATGGATTTGCCTATATATATATATCATTTGGTGCTTGCTCCTGGCTGCTTGCTGAATTTTTTTCTTTTATTTTGACCTTGGCCAGGTTCATTACAATGTGTCTAGGAAATGCTCTGTTTGAATTGAGAGGAACTGGGGTTCTATATCTATCTAAAAGGAGTATGTCAGAATTGTTGGTGATGCTTAAGATAGTTTCAGTTATGATATCCTTTAGTAGGGCTTCCATATATTTGAGTCACTATTCTACTTTAGGAATTCATGTGTTTGTAATCTTCTCTATGAGATTACTCTGCTTTTACTCTCTTCTTTTCTGCCTTCTTAAATGACTGAGTTAGATCAAGAACCTTGCCTTCAAGCTCTGAGATTCTTTCTTCTGCATGGTTTACAGTTATTGAAACTTTCTACTGCATTTTGATACTCTTAGAATGACTCTTTCAATTTTTTAAGCTCTGTTATATTCTTTCTAATTTTATCATATCTTTCATTTCTTGATTTAGTGTTTGGATTTCCTTTAGATTATTTTCCACTTTCCCTTCAATTTTCTCCATTGTTTTTGCCATCCATTGTATACATTCCATTATTTCAATACTTTCTTTATAGTTGGAATCCTGTATGATAGCAGGATTATGATCCCTTGCAAGAATTGATCTGTTCTGGTTTTTCATGTTGCCAGAATATTTTGGGGTTTTTTTTTTGGCTCTTACTTATGTGCGTCTTCTTCTTGTTTATTTCCTTCCTGTACTTACTTCTCTCACTTCCTTCTTCTCCTTAGTCTGCTCTTCTCTGTGCTTTGATGTTGAAGTTGCCTGTAATCCTGCTTCTTCAGAAATGCATTCATTGCCTTGGAATCAAACGCCACAGTGAGTCTGAGAATCTTAAAAGTTTTTTTCTTTCAGAATCTTCCCATAGGATGCAGGGAAATATACCAAGAAAGTCTACATGGTCTAAATATCAAATTCTTAATCCTCCTGCCCAGCTGGCATGTCAGGCACCTAAGAGGATGTTTTGTATAAAAATATTCTACATATTTGTGAATTTCCTAGAACATTTTCTTACTCATTTGTAACTTATTTCTGCTGTAATGAGAGAACAAATTTTGCATGATTTTAAATCTTCTGAAACGTGTCTTATGGCCTATTATATGTATAGTCTGCTCTGGAAAATATTCCATATACATATAGGCATGTGTATTCTGCTATTGTTGTGTAGAGTTCTGTGGAAGTTAGTTATGTCTACTTAGTTTATATTTTCATTTGAGTGTTCTATATTGTGTTTGCTTTTCTGCTTCATTGTACCATTGCTAGAAGTGTGGTACAGATAGTGTATCCTTTATGCAAAATAGTTGGGTCCAGAAGTGTTTCAAATTTCAGATTCTTTTATACTTTGGAAAATTTGCATTTTACTTACATTTTCAGCATCTCTAGTCCAAAAATCTAAAATTTGAAATGCTCCAGTGAGTATTTTTTTTAAGCAATGCTTTTTTTTATGTCAATGCTTAGAAAGTTTCAGATTTTAGAACAATTCAGGCTTCAGAGTTTTGTATTAGGGATGCTCAATGTATATTTAAGACTCTAACTATTATTATTGTCTATTTTTCCTTCAGTTATGTCAATTTTAGTTTCAGATGTTTTGAGGTATTGTTGTTACGTGAGAATATGTTTTTTATGATTATCTACTCCTGATATTGATCTTTTTATCATTATAAATGACTCTTTAGTATATAATTTTTGTCTCAAGTTAAATTATGGTACTTATTGGCATATTATACCTTTTTACATGCTATCATCTCTAATCTAATTCTAAAATATTCCTATATATAGCACATAGTTGGATTTTCTAAAATCATTTTTATTATTATGAGTATTCCTATAGAGCATACATTTGGATTTTCTAAAATCATGTTTTAGTATTATTAGTATTATGTATTATATGGTATGGGCAAACGATGCAAATTAATCAAATCAGATAATTAGTGTATCCACCACCTCCAGCATTTAACATTTTTTGTGTGTGTGTGTGTTAGAGCATTGCAATTCTACTTGTTTAATTATTTTAAAGTTTATCCTAATTTATTGTTGACTATAATCCTTTTGTTATACTATCAAATATTGTTTATTCTATCCATATAACTATAATTTTGTACCCATTAACAATTCCCACTTTATCCCTCTCCCCTGCTACACTCTTCAGCCTCTAGTAACCATCATTCTATTTTCTGTCTTCATGAGATTATTTTAATATTTAATTTCCACATAAGAATGAGAAAATGAGATATTTGCCTTTCTGTGCTTTGCTTATTTCACTTAATGTAGTGTTCTCCCGTTCTATCTATATTATTGTAAATAATAGGATTTCTTTTATACGGCTGAATATTATTCCATTGTGCGTATATACTAAACTTTCTTTGTTCATTCATCTGTTGATTAACACTTTGATTCTAAATATTTGCTATTGTGAATATTGCTATAAAAATTATAGTACAGGTATCTTTTCAATATACTATGTTCTTTTCTTTAGCATGTACTATATATACTTTGCAATGGGATTGTTGGGTCACGTGGTCATTTTGTTTTTATGTTTTGAGGAAGTTCCATACTGTTTCTCATAGTCATTGCACCAGTGTACATTCCCAATAACAATGTATAAGGGTTTAACATTCTCCAAATCCTCCTGAGCATTTGCTATTACCTGTCTTTTAAATAAAAGGCATTTGAACTGATGTGAGATGATGTCTCATTATAGTTTTGATTTGCATTTCTCTGATGACTAATGATGTTGAGTATTTTTTCATGTGCTTGTTGGCCATTCATATGTCTTCTTTTGAGAAATGTCCATTAAGATCCTTTGCCCATTTTCAAAAATTAGATTACTTTGGTTTTTAATTTCTGTGGTTGAGCTCCTTATCATATTCTGGTTATTAATTCATTGTCAGATAGGTAATTTGCAAATATTTCTCCTATTCAGTCAGTTGTCTCTTCAATTTTTTGATTTTTTTTTTTTTTGATGTTGAGAAGCTTTTGGCTTGATGTGATCACTTTTGTCCAATTGGGCTTAGGTTGTCCTTTTGGAGTGTTTACTCAAGAAATCATTGTGCACACCAGTGTTCTGGAGTGTTTCCCCAATGTTTTATTTAAGTAGCTTTATAGTTTCAGGTCTTATGCAGTATTATGTCTTTAATCCATTTTGATTTAATTTTGTGTGTGGCAAGAGATAAGGCTCTAGTTTCATTCTTCTACATATGGATATCAAATTTCCTAAGCACTATGCATTGAAGAGACCGACTTTCCCTCACTGTATGTTCTTGGCACCTTCATTAAAGGTAAGTTCACTATAGATGTGTGGATTTATTCCTAGGTTCTCTTTTATGAACTATCAGTGTATGTGTCTGTTTTTATGCCAGTACTCTGCTGCTTTGGTTACTATACAGCTGTAGTGTCATTTGAAGTCAGGTAATGTGATTCCTCCAGTTTTGTTCTTTTTGCTCAGGATGGTTTTGACTATTCTGGGTCATTTGTGATTCCATAGAAATTTTAGGATTGCTTTTTGTATTTCTGTGAAGCATGTCATTGATGTTTTGGTAGAGATTTCTTTAGCATGGACAGTATATTATAACAGTATTAATACTTCCAATTCATGAGCATAGGATATCTTTCCATTTTTATTGTTTGCTATTCAGGTGATTCTAATAGTTTGCAGTGGAATATTTAGGTTTCTCTGGATGTAAGATGATACTGTCTACAAACAAAGACAATTTGAATTTTTTCCTTTCCAATTTGTATACCCTATTTCTTTCTTTCTTTCTTTCTTTCTTTTTTTTTTTTGACTGCTGGAATTTCCAGTATTATATTGAATAACTATGGTGAAATTGGGCATAATTGTCTTATTCTAGGTCTGAAAGGAAAAGCTTTTAGTTTCTCTAAGTTCAGTATGATGCTAACTGTGTGTCTGTCGTATATTGCTTTTCTCGTGTTTTATCATGTTGTCCTTCCTGCACCCAGTTTTTGAGAGTTTTTCTTTTTTCATGAGGGGATGTTGAATGTAACAAATGCATTTTTTTATTAAATCATAGCTGTGTACATTAATGTAGTCATGGGGTACAATATGCTGGTTTTATATGCAATTTGAAATGTTTTCATCAAACTGGTTAACATAGCCTTCATGGCATTTTTTTAGTTATTGTGTTAAGATATTTATATTCTACATTTAGTATGTTTCACAGGTACCCTTGTAAGATGCACTATAGGTGTGGTCCCACCAATTACCCTTCCTCCACCTACCCTCCACCCTCCCCTCATATGCCTTTCCCCATATTCTTGGGTTATTATTAGGGTATAGCTTTAAGAAAGCTATAAATTAGTTTTATAGTAGGGATGAATACATTGGATACTTTTTCTTCCATTCTTGAGATACTTTGCTAGTCTCCTAAAACAAAATAACTTTCAACCTAGGGTCCTATATCCAGATAAATTGAGTTTCATTTATGATGGAGAAATTAAATACTTTAATGACATTCACATGTTGAAGAAATTTGCCATAACTAAACCAGCTCTCCAGGATAGTCTCAGACCTATCTTCCACCACAAAAGTAAACTCACTCAGAAACTTTCGATCAAATTCCAACAAATGCACTTTTTACCATGGATTGAAATAATAATATGGTTTTGTTCGTTTTATTGATAGAATGTATTCCATTGATTGATTTGTTTATATTGAATCATCCTTGTATACCTAGGATGAATCCCACTTGATCATTGTGAATAATATTTTCAATTATGTTTGCTGGTATTTTGTTCATTATTTTTGTATCTATGTTCATCAGAAATATTTGTCTATGGTTTCCTTTTTTTGTTCTATCTTTGGTTTTGCTTTCAGCTTGACAGACATCTCATAGCCTGAGTTTGAGAGTATACCTTTCTCTTCAATATTTTGGAACAATTTAAGTAGGATTGGTATTAGTTTTTCTTTGAACACTTGGTATAATTCAGCAGTGAAGCCATCCAGTCCAGGGATTTTTAATAGGAGACATTCTATTACTGCTTGTATTTCATTACTTGTTATTGCTTTATTCAAGTTTTCGATTTCTTCCTCATCCAATCATGGAAATTGTGTGCATGTGGGAATTTATCCATTTCTTCTAGGTTTTCTAATTTATTGCCATATAGTTGTTTGTAGAAGTCTCCAATGATCATTTGTACCTCTGGAATATTAGTTGTAATGTCTCCTTTTCATCTTTAATTTTACTTATTTTGGTCTTCTTAGTTCATCTGGCTAAAGATATGTCTATTTTTTTCCTTTTCAAAAACCCAACTTTTTGTTTTGTTGATCTTTTCTAGTTTTTTTGTTTGTTTGTTTCAATTTCCTTTATTTCTGTTCTGATCCTTGTTATTTCTTTTCCTCTACTAATTTTGGCTTTGGTTTGCTTATGCTTCTCTAGTTCTTTGAAATGCATTTTTGGATTGTTTATTTGAAGCTTTTCTCCTTTTTTATTACACACACTTATTGCTATAACCTTTCCTCTTATTACTGCTTTTTCTATATCCCATAGGTTTTGATATGTTATAGTATTTTTATTTATTTTGAAAAAAATTTTAAATTTCTCTCTTAATTTCATCCTTAACTCATTGGTCATTCAAGAGAATACTGTTTATTTTCCATGTGGTTGTATATTTTTGAGTGTTCCTCTTTGTATTGATATTCCTATTTCTATTCAGTCAGTTGTTTCTTCAATTTTTTTTTTTTTTTTGATGTTGAGAAGCTTTTGGCTTGATGTGATCACCTTTGTCCAATTGGACTTTGATTGTACTTTTGGAATATTTTTCATGTGGTTGTATATTTTCCAATGTTCCTCTTTTTATTGATATTCCTATTCCTATTCAGCCAGTTGTCTCTTTGATTTTTTCATTTCTTTTTTATGTTGAGAAGTTTATTGATTTCTGATTGAATTCCATTGAGGTCATAGAATATACTTGTTATAATTTCAGGGATTTTTTGAATTTGTGGAGTGTTGCTTTGTGGCTTAACATATGTTCTATCCTTCAGAATGATCCATGAACTGAAGAGAACTACATGAATTCTGCAGCTGCTAGATGAAATGACCAGTAAATATCATATTAGGTTTAGTTAGTATACAATGAAGATCATGTCCAATGTTTTATTGTTGATTTTATGTCTGCTGGATCTGTCCAGTGCCAAAAGTAGAGTGTTGAGGTCTTTAATGATTATCGTATTGGGGTCTATCTTTCTCTTTTGCTCTGATAATGTTTGCTTTATATAACTTGATGCTCCAGTATTGTTTGCATATATAAAGTAGAACCTCTGTAAGTTCACCACTCAAGGGACTCTAATAAACTTGTTAACATGTGGAGGTGGTCAACATAAGAAAGTAAGCCTACTGTACTAATATGTACATATGGTACCTGTTCCTTCTATGAAAATTAAGTCTACTTAGGAGGTGGTCAATATAGGGAGGTGGTCAACTATGTAGGTTCTTATGTCCTCTTTACTTGATCTTAGCCAAAAGGCTGAAAACTGATCTTATTTTCTTTTCTTGAATTGACTCCTTTATCATTATATAATGACCTTCTTTGTTTCTTCTTACTGTTTTTGTCTTAAACTCAATTTTATCTGATAGAAGTATAGCTATTCCTGCTCTTTTTGTTTTTCATTTGTATGGAATGTCTTTTTCCATCTCTTTATCTTTATTCTGTGTGTGTCTATAGGTGAAGTATCTGTCTTGCAGGCAACATATAAGGTGGCAAACACATGACAACTCTACTTAACATAAATAAATGAAAAGCAAAAGAAAATCTCAACAGGACTTCTCCTCTTTAATTCTACCTGGCCTCATATTTTTAAAATGTTGTGTGTGGATGTTTGTATTTCTATCCATATCTTTTTGTAGTAGCTGTTAAAAAGTTGTTATTATTTTTGGTAGGTTTGTTCTCAAGATATAAGTGATTTATACATTGCCATTATAGCAACAGATTATTTTGTATTTCTGTCCTTACACACTGTTGTCAGTCAGTTGTATACCTACAGAAGATTTCTCATTGTTTATTAACATTCTCTTTTTCATATTGAATGACTCCTTTTATCATTTCTTGTTAGACATGCCTGGTGTTGAAGAAATCGCTCAGCTTTTGGTTGTCTGGGAAAGTATTTCCTCTTCATGCTTGAAGGATATTTTTGCAGGGTTAAGAGTTAAGGGTACATTTAAGGGTTAAGAGGTTTTTTCTTCAGCACATTGAATATGTCTTCTGGCTTGCAAAGTTCCCCCCTGAGAAGTGTGCTCAGATGTATTGGAGCTGCTTTATGTGTTATATTTTCCTTTTTTCTTGCTTCCCTTACGACCTTTTCTTTATCTGTTCTCCTTTGGAACTTGACTATTAATTGCCTTAAGATAGCCTTCTTTGGGTTAAGTCTACTTGGTGTTCTATGACATTTTTGGTACTTGAATATTAATATGTTTCTATAGGTTTAGAGAATTTTCTGTTCTTATTTCTTTGAATAAAATTTCTACCCCAGTCTTTCTCTCTACCTCCTGTTAAGGCCAATAACTCTTGTATTCCTTCTTTAGAGGGTATTTTTTTTTTGTATCTTGTAGATGTGCTTCATTCTTATTTATCGTTATTTTTTCTTTATTCCCTTCAGACTGTGTATTTTTAAATAGCATGTTTTCCAGCTAAATCTTTCTTCTGACTGATACTCCTGCTGTTGAGATTCTCTGATGCATTTCTCAGTTTGTCAAATGAATTCTTAAGCTCTAGAATTTCTGCTTTTTTTTTTTTTAACTTTTGAGACAGAGTCTCACTCTGTTGTAGAGAGAGTGCTATGACATCATAGCTCACAGCAACTTAAAACTCTTGGGCATGAGCAATCCTCTTGCCTCAGCCTTCTGAGTAACTGGGACTACAAACAAGTACCACAAAGCCTGGCTAGTTTTTTTTCAATTTTTGTTAGGGACAGGGTCTTGCTCTTGTACAGACTGGTCTCAAACTCCCCAAGTGCTAGGGTTATAGGTGTAAGCTAATGCACCTGGCCCTTTATTTATTTATTTATTTTTGTTTATTTATTTTTTGATCTCTGTGTTAAATTTCTCTAAGGAGCTTCTGAATTCCTTCTCTGTGTTGTCTTGAAGTTCATTGAGCTCTTTTGAGTTCTTTGTCCGAAAGGTCTTTATCAGGCTGAGATTGGTTACTGGTTCCTCATTTAGTTTGTTTAGTGTGGTCATGTCTTCTTGAATGTTCTTCTTGCTTGTTGATTTTTGTCAATGTCTGGGCATATAAGGGTTATGTATTTTTTTTTTTTAATCTTCACAGTCTGGGTTTGTTTATTTTTTTTGTATTCTTTTTTTTGTATCCTATTTTGAGAAGACTTTCCAGATACTTAAAGGGAATTGAGTGGTCCAAGTCTTTAGTGACTGCACCCGTACTAGCATGAGAGGTGTCCCAAACCCAGTAATGCTGTGACACTTGTATACCTTGGTGTACTTGGGTAAGATCTGGGTAAGATATGCCTATTTTAGTGGGCAAAGTGTCTGAATCTCTTTCCTCACTGTCTGTGCAGGGGTGCTGGAATTGGAAGATGAGTGATATGGGTACTCTCATGTAGCCACCAGTGGCAGTTAACACCTGAAGCCAGACTAGTCTTACCACACCCTATAGTGACTGCTTTCTGGCTATCTCTGATGCTTATTCAAAGCCCAAACTTTAGTCAGTAGGCAGTGAATCCTACCAGGACTGAGTTCTTCTCTTCCAAGTAATGTGTTTCCTTTTGGCTTAAGGTGTGTCTAGACATGCTGTCCAGGAACTAAGACCTGGTCTCCGGGGCTTCTGGAGCCTGCTTAGTATTTTATTTCACTGTAGCTGAGATGGTGCCCAAGTTGCAAAATAGAGTCCTCTAAGCTCTTCCCTTTCCTTTCCTCAAGTGGAAGAAGATTCGCTGAGTGGTGCTTCCTGTAGGTAGAGGAGGGATGACATAACAGAGGCACTTGTTTAACCATACCTACTTGTGTTTCACTGGTCAGCCCCCCCCCCCCACTGCACTAGCTCTGAGTCAGCACAGCAACAGGAATTACCTTATAACTACAGCCTTTTTGGTCTGACTGTTACATTTAGTCCAGTTGTAAGACTATTCTTTGCAACTAGTGGAGATAGTAGGAGGTTGAGCTCCATGTAAAGGATTTCCTTCTGGACAGACAGGTCAAAATTTTTCCTCCATGGGCACGAACAGAATTCTGTCCTGTGCTACATTCCCCTGTGCGGGGTGGCCCTGACATTTCATTCAAAGCTCCATAATCACTTTATTCTCTCTCTCCCAGTCACAGAGATTCTCTCTCTACTGAGAATAGTGATGCAGCACTGCCTGGGGATGTGGGAGGGGTGGCCTAGGAATGCAAGTCTGTCTTCTCTGCCCTCCTTAGTGCTTATTTTCTTCATACAATATTAAGAACAGGTCATATATGAGCCCTTTCTTGATTTTTTGTTATTAATAAGGTAAGTTGTTGAATTAGATTTTTATGTGGCGGTATGATCACTGGAGGTTTATGTTTCACAATTTTGCTCCACCCTATAGTTGTATTTTTAGAAATAAGTCTGAAAATATCTGGCTTTGAGTTTATTGTTTTACCCACACAAATTTAAAATAATTATTAGTATGATGTATGCTTGCAATTTTGCTTTATTTTCTGTATCTTGTGCTTTTTTTCTTCTATTTTTCCTTTATTGCTTGTTCTTTAAATGGTAATTTTGTAGTGTATTATTTTAATTTTTGATAACTTCCTGTGTGATTCTAGCATTTACAGCATACATCTTAACTTATTAGAATATATTCCACATTTATACTATTTCAGTGCTCATAAGGTATAGAAATTTTGGTTATTTGTAGCTCTATATCTTCCCTTTCCTATTATGCCATTATTGTTCTATATGCAGTAGAATCTCCATAGCTAGCCACCTCTTTACATTGATCACATCCATATATTGACCTAATTTTCATAGACCAGGCACGCACCACATGTACTCAATGGAAGACTGACCTCTGTGTATTGAGCACTTCTGTAAACTGTATTTTGGCTACTTGGACTGTGACACACAATATTAATTTACTGTCTATAGTTTGACCAGTTGAGTCCACTTTATACCAAGTGGTAGGAGGGGTAGGCTTTGCCACTTATAAGTTTTTTTCACTCATGTTCTATTATTACCACATGTTAGATTAGGCCTACCATCCTATTGTTCATCACATGTTGCAGGTTCTTCTTTTCTTTTTTTTTAATTAAATCACAGCTGTGTATATTAATGCAGTCATGGGGTACAGTGTGCTGGTTTTATATACAATTTGAAATATTTTCATCTAACTGGTTAACATAGCCTTCATGGCATTTTCTTAGGTAGTGTGTTAAGACACTTATATTCTACATTTAGAAGGATTCACATGTGACCTTGTAAGATGAACCATAGGTGTGGTCCCATTGATCACCCTCCCTCCACTGATCCTCCCCCCTCCCTGCCCCTCTCTCTCCCTCTTCCCCATATTCTTGGGCTATAATTGGGCTATAGCTTTCATATGAAAGCTATAAATTAGTTTCATAGTAGGGCTGTGTACATTAGATACTTTTTCTTCCATTCCTGAGGTACTTTGCTAAGAAGAATATGTTCCAGCTCCATCCATGTAAACGTGAAGGAGGTAAAGTCTCTCTTTCTTTAAGGCTGTGTAATATTCCATGGTATACATATACCACAGTTTATTGATCCATTTGTGGATCTATGGTCACTTAGGCATCTTCCATGATTTAAGCAATTATTAATTGTGCTGCAATAAACATTCTGGTACAAATATCTTTGTTGTAATGTGATTTTTGGTCTTCTGGATGTATACCAAGTAGAGGAATTATAGGATCAAATCACAGATCCATTTTTAGTTCTCCAAGTGTTCTCCAAACATCTTTCCAAAAGGGAATGTATTAGTTTGCATTACTACCAGCAGTGTAGAAGTGTTCCCTTTTCTCCACATCCATGCCAGCATCTCTGGTTTTGGGATTTTGTGATATGTGCTAATTTTACTGGAGTTAGATGATATCTCAATGAAAGTGTGTGACTTGACTGGCAGAGATCTCGCAGACCACTAAGGCTTGTACAAAAGGTCTTTATTGATGGGGGAGGGAGGCTGTAGAGCAGCACCAAGGAAGAGAGAAAAAGAGAGAGATTAAAAAGAAAGCGCGTCCTTACATAGGTTCAGTTAAGGGAAGGCTTAGAATGATGACGGGATGGTAGAATAGCCAATGAAGAGCTGTTAGGAGCAGGTCATAAGTTTTAACTTTTAGTGGGTAATGAGGTAAGTTTTGTGACTGGGAGATGAGCTTTCTAGGAAAAGGAATTTCTGGGTGAGGGATCTTTTCTGGGGCAATTACCTAACATTCCCCCCTTCTTGATATGTCAAAAATAGGGGGTTGGCCTTGGGATAGTGGACATCGAGTTCTCTCTTCTGTAATTTCTTCCTCCTGAGAGGAGCACATAATTTTAATTGGTGAACTAGAGGATGATTATGATTTTTTGCTGGGAGGATGTGGTGGCTGTTTAGAAGTAGTGTTCAGGAAGGTCTTGTGGTCTGGAGTAGAGTGTAGCCCATTCAGGAAGAACAGTCTCTTCTTCTTGTAGGTTAGGAGCTGTATCTGGGGTGTAGGTTTGAAGCACCAGCTGAGTAGTTACCTGTTGGGATAACTATGAGAGTTGGGTTTGAATAAAACGAGTTATGCAGGGAGCCACAGCCACTAGCCCAAGGATGACAATTATAGGTATGAAGAAATGCAGCAGTGTAACCCAAAGTGGGTTTTGAGTGAACGAAGAGTAGTTGGATGACTTGGATTCTTGTTGTTCTTTTCGGAGTTTGAGGCTTTCTTGGAGTGATCGAACTTTGTTAGTGATGATTCCAGACTCATTAACAAAGAAAAATCATTCCTCCTGGAGCACAAAAGTCCCCCCTTTTCTTCCCAAAGAAGATCTAATTCCCTGTGGTTTTGTAGGACTACCTGAGCTAGTGAATCAATTTGTCATTGGAGTCCTGAAATCATCTCACTAACCTGTTGAATGTCTTCTTCATGTTGATGTTCTAATTCTTTATAATGAGTTATTGAGTAGGAAATACCAGCTGTTCCTGTGCCTATGCCAGCCACAATTCCCACTGCCGCCAGTAAGAGAAGTATGGCAGTTCGGGCGGCCAATTTCTTACAGGTTGTTGGATAGAGAGAAAGAGGAGGCACTGGAACAGGTTCATCTCCTGCAATAGTTTTAAAATCCGGTAGTAATATAACTATGGAACAGAGACCTTGAATGTGGATGGGAGGAATTCGGTATAATTTTTTCTCACAGAGAAAATGGAAGGAAGGCCGGGCGCGGTGGCTCATGACTGTAATCCCAGCACTGTGGGAGGCTGAGGAGGGAGAATCGCTGAAGCTCAGGAGTTCGAGACTCGCCTGAGCGAAAGTGTGACCTTGACTCATGAAAAAAATGGAAAAACCCAGCCGAAGGCTGTGGCAAGTGCCTGTAATCCCAGCAGCTTCCAGAGGCTGAGGCAGTGGGATGCCCACAAGCCAGGAGTCGGAGCTTGCAGTGAACTACCAAGCCGCTGCACTCTGCTCAGGGGCACAGGGTGGGACTCTGTCTCGACAAAATAAAAAAAAGAAAAGAAAATGGAAGGAAGGATGGCACTTTCTCTGTAATTTCTTTATTGGTTTGGAAGGGAAAGTGACTATATTAGAACACTTTGATGGGTTTAAACCTAATAAGGGAATGGTGCCAGTAAAGTTGAAGCAAAGATGGTATGACTGATGATTTGATTGAGTGAGGGTATAAAAGGTTTAGTTTCCTGTGTGTAAGTTGTTAAATTAAGAGATGTAGGTTCTATCCCAAGAATGGAAGAAAAAGTATCCAATGAACTCAGCCCTACTATGAAACTAATTTAAAGATTTCAAAGGAAAGGTATAACCCAATTTTATCCCAGATATATGGGGAGAGGGGAGAGGGAGGGTGGGTGGAGGGAGGGTGATTGGTAGGATCATGCCTATGGTTCATCCTATAAGGGTACATGTGAATCTCTGTAAATGTAGAATATAAATGTTTTAACACAATAACTAAGAAAAAGACATGAAGGCTATGTTAACCAGTTGGACGGAAGTATTTCAAATTGTATATAGAAACAGTACACTGTACCCCATGATAGTATTAATGTACACTGCTATGATTTAATAAAAGTAAAATAAAATAAAATAACATAAGAAAAGAGATGTAGGTTCTGAAAGGTTGAAAGACAAAATGTTAGGAATTATGACTGGTATGGCTTGAAGTTTTGTGTGTAAGAGACCTTGAAGACTTAATCCAATCCAGCAGCCTAGTTTATATTTAGGATGATGTTCATAAGGAACATAGAAAGAGAGTATGTTCGTAAGATGGAATCAAAGGTTAGATTAAGATTTAGTTGGGGTGTAAGGGTGGAGAGATTGAAACCTCAGATTTGATTTTGGCTAATTTTCTGTTCTAAAATTTGAGAATGAGTTTTAATGATTTTGACAATATCTGTTAAAGGAGGGGGAATAAATCTTGGCTTTTCTTTTGTGATAGTAAATTCTGAGTATGCCTTTTCTGGACCCCATTTCTTATATGTTCTTATTTCCCACTTTTGTCCCTTAAGCCAAGTAGGATCATTTGGTTTTAATACTTTTATGGTGAGTTCATAAAAGTATGGCCAAGGGCATGGAAAAGTAGTTGTTTATAGTTCTGTTAGTGTTGGTGACTTTCCACGGGGCTATGGATTCACAGCCCCAATAGACACATCCTTTTCTCCATTTAGAGTCAGGATTTTGAGTACTGCAAGCATATTTTTGGAGATTGTGGTTTACATTATAATATTTGCCTAAAGAGGCTGAGGTATATGAATCACATTTAAACAACTCACATAAGGTGACATTAAACAATACATCAGAGTGATTTGATTTTCTAGTTAATGTTTTGTTAATAGAGGCAGGATATAATTTCCAGGTGTTTGATCATGAGTTGATGTGTAATTTCCATGTTTCCTCCCAATGACCAGAGAGGGAGAGAAGTTGAGGGTTTTGTAATTAAGACTCATAAGCATTAGGGGAGGTTATTAGGAATAAGAGAATTATGAGAGACATTTTAGGAAGGTAAGAGAATTTATTTATGAATGTGGAGTAAAGGGATAGAGAGCATTTTTGTTTTTGTGATTGTTTTGGTGGAGTAGTTGTGATTAGATTAATTTTAAAGAGTAATATTAGGAGTATGATTATTATTATTATGAAGATGTTTATTTGGCGAGTGATAAGGAAGGTAATAATTGAAATTTATGAGACGTATCTGTTAGAGCGTTGGGACCTCAGGTGGAGGATGAATTTCTGTTTCCTGGGCCTTTTGAACTTGAGTAAGCTTGAGTTTCAGGGGGCCTGTTTCTTGAGCTGAGTATAAGAGAAGATTCTCAGGTGGTGTTTGTTGACCTGTAGTAATAGTTGGATCAAGGAAAGGCTTAATGCGAGATACATGAAACCATCCAGGAAATGAGGCCAATTTTACTGCAGTGGGTGTTGATAAAATTACACTATGAGGTCCTTGCCATTTTGGCTCAAGTGGTTTTTTGGGATTACTAGGAGGAACTACTAGAACTTGATCTCCTAGGTGAAAGAAGGTGGGCAATGAAGGAGTTGGGATAGGAAGAAGTGTGTTTGTTTGCTTCCATAAAAGGGACTGGACATACTGAAGAAGAGAGGATAAGATTGAGGGAGATAGTGGGCTATCTGATGGTGTAAGTCCTAGGGGAAGAATGGGTCTACCAAACATTAATTCAAAAGGAGAGAGATTAGAGGGTTTCTTTGGAAGGGAATGTAGGCGTAGAAGTGCCAGAGGTAGAAGAGTGTCCCAGTCTAAGTGAAGTTTGAGTGAAAGTTTGGTTAGGATAGATTTTAGGGATCTATTAGACCTTTCAACTTTTCCTGAATATTGAGGATGGAAAGGAATGTGGAAGTGCCATGGAATACTCAAGGCTTTGGTTAAGGTTTGAGAAATGGTGGAGGTGAATTCAGGTCCATTGTCAGACTGTAAAGAACAGGAGATTCCAAAGCAGGGAATAATGTCTTTGAGTATGATAGAGGCAACAGTGGTAGCCTTTTTGTTTGTAGTAGGAAAGGCTTCAATCCAACCTGAAAAGGTATCTACTAATACTAAAAGGTATTTATAACGTTTAATTTTAGGCATGTGTGTTTAGGCATGTGAAATCAAGTTGCCAGTCTGTTCCAGGAAGAAGTCCTTTAGCCTGGTGAGTTGGAAAGTGTGGGAGGTGAGACTTTGTTTCTGGAGCACTGGCGGGCTTTGTTGTGTTGGAGTGCTGGCAGATCTCACAGGACAATGTAAGTTGATTCAGAAATTCTGAATCTCTCTGTGAAAGAGGAAAGAAAGCTTTGAGAAATTGTAGTAAAGTTTGAGAGTTGGGGTGAAACAATTTGTACAGATAGATGAAGAGGTCATGAGTGGGAGGTTGATCTGTTACCTTTGCTGTAGTAGTAATAGAAGCAGAAATAGGTAAGAGGTGAGAGAAGGTGCCAGGAGATGAGTGTTGGAGAGCAGCTTCGTGTGCTGCATGGTTGGCTTGGTTGTTACCCTTTGATATAGGTGAGTGGTTAGATTGATGTAAATGGCAATGGATAATGCCTATAGCCTTAGGCAATTTACAGGCTTTTAGTAGTTTGATAATAAAGTAAGAGTTAAGAATAGGGTTACCTTTGGTGTTACATAAGCCTCGCTCATTCCATATCACTGCATGAGATAATATGTGAAACGCGTACTTAGAATCAGTATAGATAGTGAGAGATTTATCTCCTGCTAGGGTGAAGGCTCTGGTTAGTGCTATTACTTCTGCCTGTTGGTTAGTGGTGGAAGAGGGAAGAGAGTGTGCCTCAATTATTTCATTGGAGGATACAATTGCATAACCTGCTCTACAAGTTCCGTTATACATAAAGGAATTGCCATCTGAAAACCAGAGAAGATTAGAATTAGGAAGGGGTCCTTCTTGTATGTTGGAAAGGTAGAGGAGAAGAGTGTCTAGTGTGTTAAGGCAATTGTGATTGGGTGATGAGTCAGAGGGAGTAGGTAAGAGGGATGCAGGATTTAGTGTGGAACATGTGTCAAAAGATAATGATGGGTCAGATAAGAGAGAGATTTGAAGGTTAAGAATGCAGCATAGTAGTAGGGTTTAAAGATTTTTTATGTTAAAAGATCAGATAGAGAATGAGGGGACAGGACAGTAGTAGGGGAACCAAAAGTGAGTTTCTTCGATTCTTGTATTAGAGTAACTGTGGCTGCTAATGCCTTGAGACAAGAGTCCCAACCTTGAATAGTGTGATCTAATTGTTTTGAGAGATAAGCAACTGGAGCAAAGGTGGGGCCTAGCTGATGTCCAATTATGCCAAGAGCAAATCCACGGTTTTCTGTGACATATAAGAGGAAGTGGTGAGAAAAATCAGGAAGGTGGAGGGCTGAAGCTTCTAATAAAGCATGCTGTAAAGATTTAAAAGGAGTGGGAATGGAGGTTAGGAGAGGCTAATGAGGGTTACCTCGAGTAGCATCATATAAAGGAGCAGCTAGGAGAGAAAAGTTGAGAATCCATGCTCTGAGGTATCTAGCTAATCCTAAAAAGAAGAGGAGTTCTTGTTTTGTGGTGGGTAGAGGAAAGTCACGAAGAAGGCTTTTTTTGTCTATGGTAGTATCTTTGAACCCTGGAGATAAAAGGACACCAAGGTAAGCGACTTCTTGTTGGAATAATTGAACTTTTGAGGGAGAGACCCAATATCCTTTATCTGCAAGGAAATTAAGAAGGGAATGAGTGTCTTTTTAGAGTCATGTAAGGTGGGACTACAGAGTAGGAGGTCATTGAATTAAATATTGAATAAAATTCAACATATTGAATTAAAGTTGAAGGAGAGGGATTATAGGACTGGGGGGTCTCATGATAATGTTTGGCCAAATAAGTGGGGGCTGTCATGAATTCCCTGGGGGAGTATAGTCCATGTAAGTTTGGAAGAAGTTTGAGAAGTAGGGTTAGTCCATGTGAAGGCAAATAGGTCTTGGCAGTCAGGGTTTAAGGGAATGGAAAAAGCATCTTTGAGCCCTAGCATGGAGAAATAAGTGGTTTGAGGTGGGATGGTTGATGGGAGGGTGTATGCGTTAAGGACTACTGGGTGTATAGGAATGACCACAGAGTTGATGAGTCTTAGATCCCGTACTAAGCGATAGGTGCCATTGGGTTTTTTAATTGCTAGTATGGAAGTATTATGTGGTGAGTGTGTAGGTCATAAAAATCTTTTTCTTAAGAGATCCTGTATAATAGGTTGAAGTCCCAGGAGACTAGATTGGGGAAGAGGGTATTGACATTATAAAGGAAAAACAGAGGGGTCTTTTAGTTTAATAAGAATTAGAGAGCAGGAGGCAATTGAAGGGGTTTTAGTATCCCAAACCTTAGGATTTACGTGCTCTGGTAGAATAGGCCAGGGCGATGGGTCTTTGATGGCTTGAGAATGCACGAGGCAGAGTGAGGTCGAAGGAGATGAGTCAGCATCTATCAATTTAAAATCAAAAGTGAGGGCGGTACCTAATTTGGAATGTATGTCACATCCCAGAAGGGGAACTGGACAGGAAGGTAATACTAAAAAGGAATGTATAAATGAGAAGTTGTCGATCATGCAGTGTAAAAAAGGAGTTTGATGTGGATGGTGGGAAAAACCCTCTACCCCGACAATAGAGGTTAATGATAAGGAGGTAGGACCACTGAACTCTTTAAGAACTGAGAAGCTAGCTTCTGTGTCTAAGAGGAAGGCGATTATGCTACCTGCCACCATATTTAAGGTTACCCTTGGCTCCGCAGAGGTTATCTTGGTCAAGGTGATCTTGGTTGGGTGAGAGTAGCCATGGTTTAGTCAACTTTCTGAAGAGACGAGCCCCAGCAAGTCCTCCATAGATGCCACAGGTTGGCTGGCCCCATGTCTTTTCTGGGCTAAGGGGCAGTCAGCCTTCCAGTGGCCCTTTTTTTTTTTTTTTTGGCATAGAGGGCATGGCCCTGGCGGAGGCCTGGGATTGGGGCAACGTTGTACCCAGTGGCCTTCTTCACTGCATTTGTAGCAAGGTCCAGGTGGTTGAGTTATGAAGTGGCCTTTGGCCCCTGATGATTTAGGCAGGCTAGGAATGATAGCCTCAGTGACACTGTTTGTAATGTTTTGAGCTAGCATTTGATAAAATTGGGTTTGAGATTTCTTTTCTTCCCTTCAGAAAATATCATCTCATCCCGTGTAAACTTTAAAGGCTATGTCTAAGATTACAGCCTCGGGTGCCAGGGGTTCATGCTCCAAGTGCTTAGTTTAAGTTTAATGTCTGGGTAACTTTGGTTAAAGAAATAAGTCATGAGAACTTTCCTCCATCTATTGTTTCAGGATCTAAGTTAGTATATTTAACAAAAGTCTCTGTAAGGTGTTGGAGGAAAGCTGAAGGATTTTCAGATTTATCTTGTATGATTTCCCGTAATTTATCATAATTGATAGCCTTTTTGGTGGAAGCTCTAAGTCTGCAAAGAATGCAGGTAATAAAGATTTCTCTACTTTTTCTCCCAGCATTATCATTATAATTCTAATCTGGCTGGGAGTTAGGGACCGCAGTGTCACCTGTAGGATGTTCATTGTTTGACATATGAAATTCATCTGTTGCCTCTTTCACCCTCTCCTGCACTTGTTTGCACTCATCAGAGGTTAGGGTATTAGCTAGAATAACAAAAATATCATGCCAGGTAAGTTGATAGGACATAGTAATGAATTGAAATTCTTGAATAAAATGAGAAGGGTTAGAAGTAAAGGAACCTAATCTAACTTTAAGGTGTGTGAGTTCACTCATGGGAAAAGGAACATAAACAGAAAGTATTCCATCCGCTCCAGCTACCTGGAGGAATACAACTATGAAGTGGGAGGGAGTTGAAGGTCCCTCTAATTCTGGAGACCTATGAGAGCAGGATTGAGTGAAGGGACCAGAGGGAAGTGAAGGGTGAGTAGTGGATGCAATAGAATTAGTTTGTAATTTATCTATGTTGTTACACGGTGGTGCTGTAGGACCATCATATGGAGGAGTGGAGGAAGAGAGGGGTAAAGATGTTTGGAAGTGTTTCCTGGAGCAGCCTGTAGACTGAGGAAGGACCTGGAAGAACTCTGAGGGCTAATTGGAGGGGAGGAGTTGGGAGATGAAGCTCAGATTGGTTGATGGGGAAGTAGGAGGAACAGAAGGTGGAGGCAACTGGGCATTTGAGGGAGGTGCTGAATATGGCGAGGTTGAAACCGGAACCACTTCGTTTTCAGGACCAGTGGTTGCATGCCTACATGGAGGGGGTTCCTCATCTGGGTGGAATAGCTTTTGTTCAGGGAGATAGAGAGTAGAAGAGTCCTTTGTTATAAGAATTTTGGAATTACCAGAACACAAATTAGGTTTGGTTCTAAGATATGAGAAGCCCTGAATATAGGGGAGGTTGCTCCATTTGCCAAGGCTTTCACAATAGTTATATAAGTCTCGAATTAAAAAAAAATAAAATAAAATGAACCATAGTGTGGCCAGATACTCTGGTTGTCTAGCTTATAAAGTGGCCAAACCTGGAGAGTGAGTTTAATTTTTTTTTTTTTTTTTTGGTTTTAAGTCAATCATAATTCTACCAGGTGGCTTAATAAGCACCCCAAGGAGGAGTCAGGTGGGACAGAATGGCTTTCACCCATGGCAATTTGTCGCAGAAATAAAGCATGAGCAGAATCACAGGAGGACCAGAACAAAGAATGGATGTCTCTGCTGCTTTGTTGCCGTCCATGAGAATGGGGATACAGGCTAGGAAAACCGTCACTGTACCCAGATCACTGTCAGACCCATGGGGCCGAGGAGAGTTTGAGACCTGGTGCCAGAAATTGTCTTGCAAGGCATGGAAGCCCTGGGCTAACCCACACAAGGTTAATGGGAATAGGAAACTCAAGCCTCAAGAAACCGGCAATCACCAGGATTGTAAGCACCGTAGCCTACAATTTAGGGAAAAAAACTTGCTCCCAAAGTGTACTTATCAAATCCGAATGAGGCCAATGTTGGGTGCTGGTTAGAGTGCCTTGGTGGATGGACACAAGCTGATGTGGTGGGGAGCTCCGGGAGTGTGTGAAGTGGATGGGGAGCCCCCAGGAACTAAAACCTGGTGGAAAGGGTGGAAGCTAACCTTGGGTGCATTCCCTAATTATATCCCACTTTTGACACCAGAAGAAAGGGTGGCATTCGACCAGCAGAGATCTCACAGACCATTAAGGCTTGTACAAAAGGTCTTTAAGGTCTTTATTGGTGGGGGAGGGAGGTTGCAGAAAGAGAGAAAAAAAAGAATGATTAAAAAGAAAGCACGTCCTTATATAGGAAGGCGGGCTCAGTTTCCGCCTCAGTTAAGGGAAGGCTTAGAATGATGACTGGATGGTAGAATAACCAATGAAGAGCTGTTAAGGGCAGGTCATAAGTTTTAACTTTTAGCAAATAATGAGGTAAGATTTGGGACTGGGCGATGGGTGTTCTGGGAAAGGGACTTTCTAAGGGAGGGGCTTTTCTGGGGCAATTACCTAACACTCAAAGTAGTTTTGATTTGCATTTCTGTGATGACTAATGATAATGAGCATTTTTTCACATACCTGTAGGCCATGCGCCTGTCTTCTTCAGAGAAGTTTCTCTTCAAGTCCCATGACCACCCTGAGATGGGATCACTTGTTCTTTTCTTGCTAATACACTTAAGTTCTCTGTGGATTCTGGTTATTAAACCTTTGTCAGAGATATAACCTGCAAATATCTTCTCCCATTCTGAGGGCTGTTTACTTGTTTTACTTACTGTGTTCTTGGCTGTGCAGAACTTTTTAGTTTAATCAGGTCCCAGTAGTGCATTTCTGATGTTACTTCAGTTGCCTGAGGGGTCCTCCTCATAAAATTTTCTCCCAGGCTGATTTCTTCAGGTGTTTTTCCTACACTTTCTTCAAGTATTTTTATAGTTTCATGTCTTAAGTTTAAATCTTTAATCCAATCAGATTCTATCTTAGTTAATGGTGAAAGATGTGGGTCTAGTTTCAGTCTTCTACAGGTTGCCAGCCAGTTCACCCAGCAGCATTTGTTAAATCGGGAATCTTTTCCCCATTCAATGTTTTTAATTGGCTTGTCAAGGATCAGGTAACAGTAGGTAGCTGGATGCATCTGTTGGCTTTCTATTCTGTTCCATACATCTACCTCTCTGTTTTTGTGCCAGTACCATGCTGTTTTAATCACTATCGATTTATAGTATAATCTGAGGTCTGGTAGTGTGATTCCTCCTGCTTTGTTTTTGTGCCTGAATAATGTCTTGGCTATTTGAGGTTTTTTTCTGATTCCATATAAAACAAAGCATTATTTTCTCAGGATCTTTAAAGTATGACAGTGGAGTTTTAATGGGGATTGCATTAAAATTATATATTGCTTTGGGTAGTATTGATATTTTAACAATGTTTATTCTTTCCAGCCATGAGCATGGTATGTTTTTCCATTTGTTAACATTTTCAGCTGTTTCTTTTCTTAAAGTTTCATAGTTCTCTTTGTAGAGATCTTTCACATCCTTTGTTAGGTAAAATCCCAAATATTTCACCTTCTGTGGTTCTACTTTGAACGGAATAGAGTCACTGACTGTTTTTTCAGCTTGTCTGCTGTTGGTGTATATAAAGGCTCCAGATTTATGAGTGTTGATTTTGTAACTGATACACTGCCATATTTCTTGATCACTTCTGAGAGTTTTATAGTTGAATCCCTGGTGTTTTCCAGATATACAATCATATCATCTGCGAAAAGTGAAACTTTAATCTCTTCTGATCCTATATGGATACCCTTAATCACCTTTTCTTCCCTAATTGCAATAGCTAAAACTTCCATTACAATGTTAAATAGCAATGGGGGCAATCGGCAACCTTGCCTGGTTCCTGATCTGAGTGGAAATTATTTCAATTTAACTCCACTCAATATGATGTTGGCTATAGGTTTGCTGTAGCTGGCCTGTATCAGTTTAAGAAATGTCCCTTCTATACCAATTTTTTAAAGTGTTCTGTTCATGAAGGGATGCTGGATATTATCAAAAGCTTTTTCTGCATCAATTGAGAGAATTGTATGGTATTTGTTTTTTAATTTGTTTATGTGATAAATTATATTTATAGATTTACATATGTTGAACCATCCTTGAGATCCTGGGATAAAACCCACTTGGTCATGGTGTATAATTTTTTTGATGTGTTGCTGGATTCTGTTGGTTAGGATCTT
>NW_003852581.1:1013177-1029335 GCF_000181295.1 Otolemur garnettii
CTGTTCAACATTTCCACTTCTTTCTGGCTAACTCTTGGAAGGTGGCGTGTTTCCAAGTTTTGGTCGATTTCTTTCAGATTTTCATATTTCTGGGAATAAAGTTTCTTGTAATATTCATTGAGGATTTTTTGAATTTCTAGGGGGTCTGTTGTTATTTCATCTTTACCATTTGTGTTTGATGAGATTAGAGAATTTACTCTCTTTTTTCCTGGTTAGGTTGACCAAAGATTTATCTGTTTTATTGAGATTTTCAAAAAACCAACTTTTTGATTATTGATCTGTTGTATAATCCTTTTGTTTTCAATTTTATTTAATTCTGCTCTAATTTTGGTTATTTCTTTTCTTCTGCTAGATTTTGGATTGAAATGTTCTTCCTTTTCCAGTTGCTTGAGATGTCCCATTAAGTTATTAACTTCCTTTATTTCCATTCTCTTGAGGAAGGGAAGCAGTGCTATAAATTTCCCTCTTAGAACTGCTTTAGCAAAAGTTCTGATGTGTGTCTTCCTTATTGTTTTGTTCCAAAAATGTGGTAATTTCCTTCTTGATTTCATCACTGACCTACCTATCATTTAGGATAAGGTTATTTAGCTTCCATATTTTTGTATGAGTCTGTAGATTCCTGTTTTTACTGAGTTCAACTTTTATTCCATCATGGTCCGAGAAGATGCAAAGAATAATTTCTATTCTTTTAAATTTGCTGAGGTTAGACTTGTGACCTAAGATGTGATCTATTTTGGAGTATGTTCCGTGGGCTGATGAGAAAAATGTGTATTCAGTTTTGTTAGGATGAAATGTTCTGTAGATGTCTGTTAAATCCAAATGTTGGATGGTTAAGTTTAAATCTAAAATTTCTTTGCTCAGCTTGGATCTATCCAACACTCCCAAAGGAGTGTTGAAATCTCTGATTATTATGAAGCTGGAAGAAATCAAGTTGCTCATGCCTGTTAGAGTGTGTCTTATAAATTGAGGTGCATTCTGGTTGGGTTCATAAATATTAATAATTTAAATCTCACCATATTGAGTATTACCCTTAACAAATATGAAGTGACCATCCTTGTCCTTGCTTACTTTTGTTGGTTTAAAGCCTTTTGTATCTGTGAATAAAATTGCAATACCTGCTTTTCTCTGCTTTCCATTTGCCTGATATATAGATGACCGTCCCTTCACCCTGAGTCTATATTTATCTTTTAAGTTAAGATGAGACTGTTATAGGCAGAAGATATCTGGGCTGAGTTTTTGTATCCAGTCAGCCAACCTGTGTCTCTTTAGAGGACAATTTAAGCCATTTACATTAAGTGAGAATATTGATAAGCCTGGTAAAGTTTTGGGTATCAAGTTTTTTGAAAATCCAGTGTTCATTTTTAATCCTTTCACCACTCTGGAGTTTGGAATTTGATCAAAATTTTCTGAGTGAGTTTACTTTTGTGGTGGAGGATTGCACTGGTCATTATGGTGTATTGGTCTGAGAATGGTTGGAGAATGGTCTGAGAATGAGATCAGTCTGGAGAGCTGGTTTAGTTATGGCAAATTTCTTCAATATGTGAATGTCATTAAAATATTGAAAGTCTCCATCATAGATGAAACTCAGTTTAGCTGGATACAGGATTCTGGGTTGAAAGTTGTTTTGGTTTAGGAGATTAAATTCGATGACCACCCTCTTCTAGTCTGAAAGATTTCAGCAGCGAGATCTGCAGTCATTGTAATATTCTTCCCCTTGTGGGTTCTGTTTTTCTTACATCTTGCTGCTTTTAGAATTTTCTCTTTCATATTAACTTTAGTGAAGTTAATTATGATGTGCTTTGGTGATGTTTTATTCAGGCTGAGTTGTTTTGGTGTCCTGAAACTGTCTACTATCTGAATTTCAGAATCTCTTGGCATATCTGGAAAGTTCTCTTTCATAATTTCATGAAGAAGAGCCTCTGTGTTTTGTATAGCAACTTCGCCGCCTTCAGGGATTCCTATAAGGCAAATATTAGTTTTCTTTGAATTATCACAGAGGTCTCTGAGAGAATGATCAGTTTTTGCTCGCCATTTTTCTTCATGTTTGAGCACTTGGGCATGTTCGAGAGCTTTGTCTTCAATGTCAGAGATTCTTTCTTCTGCCTGCTCCATTCTGTTACCGAGGATTCTACCATATTTTTCAGATCTTTGAGGGCTGCAAACTCTTGCCTCTGTGTGTCAAAATCTTTGGTCATTTTATCTTTGAAACCATTGAATTCTTGAGACATCTTTTGAATAATTCCTTGAAATTCTGATTCCCTCTTTTCCTCTATTCTGTTGATCTTCTTTGCTATCCAGGCTCTGAACTCGTTTTCTGACATCTCAGCCATCTGTTTATGGATGGGGTCTTCAGTTGCCTCTGCCATATCCTTCCTTGAGGAGATTGATCTACTCTGGTTATTCTTGTTACCAAAGTTTTCCCACTGATTCCACCCCGTGTTTAATTTACACCATTTGGCTGGATGATCAGATAAGGAGTAGTTGGGTTGGGGGCTCCAGGAGTGGTGATTAACTACCCATTTTCCCAAAGGCTGGGACAGGTGCCTGTACCTTTTCTCCTAGTGCTTTACCAAGGACCCATACAGTGCTATGGCCTGAGAAACTGGGGGCCTCCTTGGTTTGGTGGGGCTAAGTCTCTCTGTCTTGTTTTCAGCTGGTCTCTGTTCTACCCTAGTAAATCTGCTATTCTGGGTTGAAGTCTCAGCTGTGGAGAAATACCAGCAATTAATCCATCCCGCTTCCTACAGGCAATAGTTGGAAAGGGAAAATCACACCTTCCCACAACCACACACCCAGGGTACCACTTTGGATAGTCCTCAGTTGATTTGCCCAGTTCAAGAGGTCCAAATCAATTGTCACAGTCAGCACTGGTCTCAGGTGGAGGAGTTCAGAAGGTCCCTGGCAACTAGATAGCAGGGGTCTGCAGGCAGCTCAGGTATGACTGGCTCCTGTGCTCTGTGAGGTTAGAAGGACCATTCCAGCAAATAAATTAGTCTGGGAAGGTTGATGCCTCTTTCCCCACCTTGCACTTCTGTCACAACCAGTCACTGGTATCCCTACAAGGCTGTGACCCAGTTACCCCCAATGAGCAGATGCCCCAGGGGTTTACGCCTGCCTGAATCAGAGGGAGACTATATCTCCTCAGTCAGGTCGTTGTTCTCAGCTACTATCCAGAAGAGGGAGGTGAGGCCTGGCAACCTTGGGTTCTTAATGGAGGCAGGGGCAGTTCACTCAGTTCCAGCCCCACCCCTGGTTGATGTTGCTGGCAGAACAACACAACGTAGCAGAGTTTGTTTCTGTCCCACTATTGGAGGCTGCTTGAGGTGACAGAAACCAAGACTCAGTTCTGGGCAGGGGCAAGCAATTAAAGATTACCCTGAGCTGTCAGTTCCCGCCTCTGCCTGTCCACCTTTGTCTCAGCTAGGATCCCCTGAGGGCCAAGGTGCTCTTAGCCTCAGTAAAGTAGTCCTCTGGCTCAACCCCATCCTGGAAGTTTGCCGGCTCTGTACATAGGTATTCTATTCCTGAGCTCAGCCCAACTGCTACCGCCTCAGGCTACCTTCCCTTTACTCAAGGTGAGATCCGTTCCGCCAGTGGCTGCCACTGGAGAAGGTGCCTGGCTTCCTCTGTTTGCCCAGAGAGACAGAGCATATCTGTCCGGAATAGCCCCAGGAGTGTGATCCGATTGTTCCCACCGCTGCTACTGTTCTGTTCCTGGGGGCATTGCTGCCGCTTTTGTATGGTTCCCTCTCAACTGACCGTCCCCTTCTTACTCCCGTGCCACAGAAGCAGCACAGCTGAGCAAGGGCTTTTCCCCTGTACATACCTCTGGAGAAAATACCCAAGAAGCTGGACACTATGGGGGACAGGCTTCCAGACTTCGGGGTGAGAGTGGAGGAGAATGTTGGGAGTTTGGAGTTGCAGGTAGAGAATATATTCAGTTTTATGCCTGGCAGGAGAGTACCATGGCACCCTAGTACAGGTAGGAAGTCCAGTTTAGGGAGGGTCTCTCCCATGGGGTGGAATGGGTGGATGTTTGAACTCTGCTCGCTTGTTTGTATGGAGTTTACTGAGAGTCCTTCTCATTGGGTAGGGGACTCCTGTCTGCTTGGTGATGGATTCAGTACCTTTTGTTTGTATCTTTGGGATCACAGCTCACCTCAGCAGGGTTGATATGCATTCTTGAACCTTCTCTCTTGGCTCAGCTCCAAAACATTGGCTTACATGCTAAACTTCTGTTTTTTAACTCTCCTTCTGGATGGGAGCCTCTGTGGAAAGCTGGCTGCAGTTTGCCATCTTTAGTTTTTTTTTTGTTTTTTTTTTTTTTTTAATGTCAGGGACTGGTCTTAATTGGAGGTACATCCTTCAATTACTAGAAAATTATACAGTTAATTGATACATGATGGCCCAAAGGTGGAGAGAGTCAAAGAGCTGACATTGAAGTAAAAGGTTTATCTTCTACATTTCCTGGAAAACACCAGCAAAAGAAAGACTATGGAACAGTTTGGTGTTAGTAAGACCATGTTAGCAACATCCAAAAATGTAAATATGAGTACTTGGAGACATATGGTAAGGAAAGCAGAGGCCTGTACTGGAAAAGGCAGACTTGCCCTGATGAAGTTAATGAAGCCACTGAAGCTGCAGTAAGCTGGTTCAAACATATGAGGTCAGTTAATGCCTGAATTTCTAGACTGATGATCCAAGAAGTTGCTAAAAAGTTCACATAGAAATTCAGAGTGGCAGATTTGCAAACATCAAGTGTTTGGCTTCGAACATTTAAACCATAACATGAGATCTCCCAGAAAG
This sequence comes from Otolemur garnettii, assembly GCF_000181295.1. Classification (NCBI taxonomy): domain Eukaryota; kingdom Metazoa; phylum Chordata; class Mammalia; order Primates; family Galagidae; genus Otolemur; species Otolemur garnettii. Next base: position 1,017,984 of record NW_003852581.1, read on the forward strand.
TCTTATGTGACAAATCCAATGAAGTTCCAATAGGAGTTGTGGTAGAATTCATCAGTAAGTTCCTGGACTTTGGCAGTGGCTTCAAAGATGATGGTATCTTTAATGGTGAGGAATGGTGACTTTTTAAAAAGACAATGTCTGACAGAGCTTTGTCATGAAGGGTGACAAATCTAAGAGTGTAAACAAAGAATGTTTCACAGTTCTACTTTGCACTAGCTCAACTAAAGAGAAACTAAACCCCTTGGTGATTGGTAAATCAGGAAAGCTACATGCATTCAAGAACCTGAAGCTCAAAGACTTCCTTGTCCCTTGGAGATCAAACAAATGTTCTTGAATAATTCATGCCCTATTAGAGGAGTGGGTAAGGAGTTTTGACTTAGAAATGGTCTATTCTACTAATGGTAGACAACTGTCCTGCCCACCTACAAATGAATTATCTCACAAACATGACACTAAAATTTCTGTCTCCAAACAGAATCTCAAAAAATTAACCTCTTGACTAAGCCATTATTCAAATATTTAAAATGCATTGCAGACCCCTGTTGCTGTATTGGGTCATTACTAAAACACCAACCTGTGATCTACCTATGGAATCAACTTCTGCCACTGTATTAGTTAATGTTCTGGATGCTATCCTTTGGATCTGTTCTGCTTGGAATGGAGTTCAGCCAAACATGATACAAGTGTTTCAAAAAAGTTCGATTTTTCACAACCCAACAGCACAATGTTTTGGCCCCATCAGGCAGTCCATTTCCTATGGCAGAATTCAAAGGAGTAGATTCTGAAGGTTTTATTGCGGTGGAAAATGAGGTGACAATCTTTAAGGAACTCTACCCAGAAGTAATGTCCCACATGATATTGACCAATGTATAGCAAAACATAAAACTGTATGAGGCAGCTGATGAAGAAGCAAGTTAGGATGATACAGAAATTGCAGACTCCAAAAGAAGAGGCTGTCAGGCATCTGTTAATTCAACTGAAGTCATTTTCTATGGACAAATGTCCTAGAGTGATGAATGTCGAATGAAGCATTTCCACTTTCATTTGTAATAAGAATAAGAAACCAACCAACAATGAGTCTTTTTTGAGAAAGAATGGTTAAGCCATGAGAAAATAGTAAATATTTCATTTTATATGATACTATATGTACGACTTTATTGTATTTTGATTATGTATGATTTAGTATGATATTCTCTAATAAAAGCTATACAAGAAAGTAAAGTACATGTGTCTATCAGGACAGTAGTCCCAGTTCCTTATGTTGACTACCTACATATGTTGACCAGTTTGTTACAGTCCTTTGGGTGGTCAACTTATAGAGGCCTGCTGTATATATACACACACACATAAAGACAAATGAAGGTTGGGTCTGTATGTGTTATAAATCCCAAAATATATTGCTGTAATTATTTATTTTATTATTTTTTTTGTTTTAAAGAAGGTAAAAGAGCACAAATATTTTATAGATAGTATGTATATGTATATATATATATATATATGTTTGACTGTATGCATATATTCTCATGCACATTTATATGTAAATACATAATAAATACTCACATGCATACACATATCTCCTTCTCAATTAAAATTTTTGTTTTTCTTAATATCTTCCAGTAGATCGGAGTTACTGTTACCATTTTTAACATGGAGCTTAACATTACCTCTTATTTGTGTTTTTATTGTCAAATATTTTATACTTCTATATGTTGTAGACCAAGCAACATATTGTTTCCTTTTAAATTATTAAAAAAGAAGAAATATAGGCATTCCGTAGTATCCAGAAGAGATTGGTTTAGGGCCCTTTGCTGATACCAAAATCCATGGGCATTCAAGTGTCTTATTTAATATGATGTAATATTTGCATATAACCTATGCAAATCCTTTTTTACACTTCAAATCATGTCTAGATTACTAATAAAATCTACTTCAAATAGTGAATATAATGGAGGAAAAGATGGAAATAGAAACACAAAGAGTAGTTCAAAAATTGTCTGAAGAAATCAGTGAATTCAAAGACAAAATCATGAAGGATATGGACATAATGAGAAAAGAGATAACAGAGCTCAAGGAAATGAGAAAGTTATTTGAGGAGCTTCCTAATGCAGTAGAATCCTCAGTAATAGAATCTCACTCAATTGCCCAGGCTAGAGTGAGGTGGCATGTTTAAGGTTCACTGCGACTTTAAACTCCTGAATTTGAAACCATCCTTCTGCCTCAGCCTCCCTAGTAGCTGGGACTACAGGCCCACATGACCATGCCTCACAGTTTATTTATTTATTTATTTTTTAGAGATGGAGTCTTGTAAAGTTGCTCAGGATGATTTGATACTGCTGGCCTCAAGTGACCATCCTGTTTTGGCTTCCTCCCAAAGTAATAGGCTTACAGGTGTGAGCCACCATGCCTAGCCCACATATTGCAGTTTATTGATACTGTCTCTTGCTCCCTCCCTCTTTATTTATTGAAGACTTTAGGTCATGTCATTTGCTCTTTAGAGGTTTTGAATTCTTGACTTTGCAATTATTGGATTTCCATGGTGCTTTTTTAATGTGGAAATTTAGATTTTCTTTATTTTAAAATATTATAGAGGTACAAGTGTTTTGATTACATACATAAAATGAATGACGCTGAAGTCAGGGCTATTAGTTTGCCCATCACCAGAAGTGTATACATAACACTCAATAGGTAAGATTCTATCTCTCAGTCCCCTATCCTCTCCCTTTCTTAGTTTACAATTTCCTTTACACCACTAGATTAGATATGACAATTAAGTTTGCGAACTCATCGTAGGAAAAGTTTTACATACCTCATTGCTGAAAATCACTATAGTCACCTTTGAAGTACTTCCCTTGGGAGGCTATGCATCAATGCCAGTGCCTAATCTACCCTTCAGAGTAATTCTGGAACTTTTTTTCTGGAATGCCCTAAAAGTTTAGGTCATCTTTGTCTAACTCTTTCATGCAGCTTTTTCAGAACTTCCAAATAGTAAACTGGGTTAACTGTTTGTCCATTTGGTACAAATTGACAATAAATAATCCCTCTGATATCAAAAAAGATTAGCAACATCTTTTTTGACTCTTGATTTGGACTGATGTAACTATTTTGGTTGTGAAGAATTGACTGACTGCCCTTGTCCACTTTGCCACTTTGTTTCACGGTCATATTGTTATACCTATGTTTTATCACCACTGATGACAAGACCCAACACATTGTCTTGCCCCTCCAAAAGGTCTAGGTTAACTTCAACTCTTCTTTACTTTTATTCATTAATGAGCTCCTTTGGGACCAGGTTGGCACACACCTTTTTCATGCCAAAAATTTCAGTTAATATTTTCTGGTTTCTTTATCAATATTTGCTTGGTCTGCTATGGTTTTCACAGTCAACTGACAATTTTGAAACACAATACGATGAATCTTTTCAGTGTTATAGTCAGTTCTGTTGGTTATTGCCTGTTCTTACCTTTATTCATCAGTGATGCTTTCTCTCCCTTCACAAAAATGTTTAATCCATTTGTACACTGCCATTTTCTTTATGACATTCATTAGACCTATAAACTTGGACTAATGTATCCTTGACTTGACTTACACTGTTGCCATGTTTAATAAGAAATTTAATGTTTGTTGCTCCAATTCCAGCTCTAACATTATCATGACATATAAAACACACAACAATAATGGACACAGCTCAGCAACACACTGCCACATGTCAACATTAGCTAGAAATGAGAAACTTCTTTGAGGAGCTTCCTAATAAGCTGTGAGTAAGCTGTGAGACACTGACATACCAAGGTTATGAAACCTTACTGAGCTGTTTATACAGTGCTGCCAACATAAACATGTGGTGGCAAGTTCATGAAATTATCAGACCTTGCATGTCTGTGTGTACTCATCCTTTAGTTCCCACTTATTAGTGAGACCATATGGTATTTGGTTTTCTATTACTGAGAAACTTCACTTAGGATAATGGTCTCTAGTTCCATTCTAGTTGCTGCAGAAGACATTCTTTCTTTCTTTCTATGACTGAGTAGTACTCCATGGTATCTATTATATATATATATATATATATATATATACCACATTTTCTTTATCCACTTATCAATTGATGGATACTTAGGGTATTTGATGCCACACCTTTGCAATTGTGAATTGTTTATCTTTGTGATAAACATTTGGGTTCAGGTGTCTTTGTGATAAAATGTCTTCTTTTCCTTTTGGTAGATTCCCAGTAATGGGTTTGCTAGATTGAATGGTAGGTCTACTTTTATTTCTTTGAGGAGTTTCCATACTATTTTCTATAGAGGTTGTACTAATTTACAGTTCCACCAAAAACCTGTAAGTGTTCCTTTTTCACCACATCTCTCCCAACATCTGTTGTTTCTGATTTTTTAATAATGGTGATTCTGACAGGGGTAAAGTTATCTCATTTTGTTCGAATTTATATTTCCCTGATGATTAGTGATGTTAAGCATTTTTTCACATTTGTTGTCATTTGTCTATTTTCTTTTTAAAAAAAAAAAGCTGTTCATGTCTTTTGCCTGTGTTTTAATGGGTTTTTATTCTTGCTGATTTGAGTTCTTTATAGATTATGGATATTAGTCCTTTGTCCGATGTGTAGTTCCCAAATATTTCCTCCCATTTCTAGGTTGTCTAATTACTCTGTTGAACATTTCCTTTGCTGTGAAGAAACTTTTCTTTTAATTAAGTTCCCTTTATTTATTTTTATTGTTGCTGTATTTGCATTTGGAGTCCTAGTCATTAATTCTTTCCTTAGGCCAATGTCTAGAAAAGTTTTGCTTATATTTTCTTCTAGAATTTTTATAGTTTTAGAATTTTTCATTTAAATCTTTAACCCATCTTGAGTTAATTTTTGTGCATGTCAGGAGATAGCGATTCAGTTTTATTCTACTGTATGAAGCTATCTAGTTTTCCCATCACCATATATTCAATAGGGTGTTCTTTCCCTGGTGTATGTTTTGGTCTGCTTTGTCAAAAATTATTTTATCATGTCTGTATAGTTTTATTTATGGGTTCTCTATTCTGTTTCATTGCTTTATGTCTGTACCTTTACATTATATTCTGGTGTCCTGCTGTTTTCATTATTTAGTCTTGTAGCATAATTTGAAGTCAGATAATGTGATGTCTCCTGAAGTGTTCTTTTTGTTTAGGATTGCTTTGGCTATTCAGACTCTTTTTTGTTTCTATAAGAAGTTTAGGCTCGGCACCTATAGCACAACTGGCTAAGGCGCCAGCCACATACGCCTAAGGTGGCGGGTTCGAATCCCCAGCCTGGACCCGCCAAAACAACAATGATGGCTGCAACCAAAAAATAGCCGGGCAATGTGGCGGGCTCCTGTGGTCCCAGCTACTTGGGAGGCGGAGGCAGGAGACTCGCTTAAGCCCAGGAGTTGGAGGTTGCTGTGAGCTGTAATGCCACGGCACTTTACCCAAGGGGACAGCTTGAGGCTCTGTCTCAAAAAAAAAAAAAAAGAAGAAGAAGTTTAGAATTATTTTTCCTAGGTCTGTGAAAAATGACTTTGGCATTTTCATGGGAATTGTATTGACTCATAGATCATTTTGGGCAGTACATACATTTTAACAGTGTTGCTTCTTCTAATCCACGGACAAGGGATAATTTTCTACTTGTGTCATCTGTGATTTCTTTCATCAGTGTTTTGTAGTTCTCCTGGTAGAGATCTTTCTCCTCTTTGGCTAACTTTATTCCTAGGTATTTTATTTTCCATTCAGCTATTGTAAATGGTTTTGAGTTCTTGATTTGACTCTCAGCTTGACTGTTATTAATATATATAAATGCTACTGATTTGCATGCCTTGATTTTCCAACCAGAGACATTGCTGAATTTATCAGTTTGTGGAGTGTTTCAGTGGAATTTTTAGGGTTTTCCAGGCCCAAGATTGTATTGTTTGCTAACAAAGATAGTTTGACCACCTCTTTCCCTATTTGGATGCCTTTCATTTCTTTCTCTTGCCTGATATTTCTGGATAGGACTTCCAGTAATATTTTGAATAGAAGTAATGATAATGGGCACTAATTGATTGGTGCCATGTATAGAGTACTTTTAAGTATTTCCTGTATGGGAGGTGTACTGCTGACAAATTCACTTATCGTTTTCTTATTTAGAAAAGACTATTTCTCCTTTACTTCTGAAAGTTAGTTTTGTAGCATAAAAAATTCTTGGCTGGCAGTTATTCTCTTTAAGAAGACTAAAAATGATACTCTAATCCCTTCTGGTTTATAAAGTCTCTGCTGAGAAGTCTGCTTTTGTTCTGATGGATTTTCCATTATAAATTAGTTGTTGCTTTTGTCTTATGGTTTGTAGGATTTTCGTCTTCATTTTGACTTTGATCAGACTGATGACTTGTGTATTTCAAGTTTTAGCGGTGTCCTATTTGCTATGAATCTTCCAGGTATTCAATAACCATATTGTATCTGGATGTCTACATCTTTGGTGATACCAAGGATATTATTCCCAGAAATAGGTTTCCAGGAGTTTTACAGTTTCTTCTTCTCCTTCAGGGATACATGTGCTTTTTATATTAGCTCATTTTGCAAATAGCATGGATGCTGTACTCCCCAGGTTTGGATTTTTTGGTAGGGGGAGGTTCACAAGGCACCCATACACTGGGCATTGCAAAAGCACCTTCCCTCTTATCTCCCTACCTGGTCCAGCAAGGGCAATGGGAGGTGACATCAGTGGAGCTAACCTTTGTGTAGATGGAGCACTCTAAGGCCGAAAGGTCAGAATGATATCAGTTGCCGTGAACTGTGATTGAAAGCCAGTGGATCTCTGCTGTGCCTGCTCTCCAGTGTAATGATACTGCACAGTCTCTAAGCAGCACCCTTATCAACCTGGAGTTCTGCAGTGGTTAGAGGCCCCCTTGTAGCTCCAGTTGCAATGTCTGCTGGGGGATCATGGAACCAGAGTTCTTTCCTCTTTCTTTGTCGCATAAGTGGACACCTTCCCCAGTTACTTTTCATTCCTGCTGACCAGGTCACCCTGTTTCCCTCTCCTTCACTTTAGGTTTCTCCAGTCACTTTTCTAATGATTCACCTGTGGGCCAACATCTTGCAACTTTTGATCCTCTCCTTGAGAGGGGAATTCACAGGTTGTTCTTGTATGCCCTCTTAGCTCCCTTCCCTTTTCACATTATATTTTAATGTGTTTCTGTGTCTTCTATATTTCCTTTATCATTAGCTCAACTGATAATTCTGAACTATAAGATTTTATTTTAACTTCATCAGTCTAACATTTTTCATACTGAAAACCCTAATATTTGAACTAGGGTTTTTTTATTTTTTTATTTTGTGGAGTTCTATCATAGTGTTCTATTATATATTTCTCCACTATATTTGTCTTATCCTACAATACACACACAGCAATTTCATAATAAAATGCCAGTACTGTCACCAATAATATAATTATAAAAATAGTTTTGAATTTTTTCCACCATTTTCTTTGTCTCTTGGAGCTGCCCATTGGGAACTGGCAGTCAATTACCTGATTAGGGCTGGGCATGGTGACTCACACTATAATCCTAGTGCTCTGGGAAGCCTAAGGGGGGGATCCCTTGAGCTCAGATGTTCACAAACAGCCTGAGTCTGAATGAAACCCTGTGTCTACTAAAAATAGAAAAACAATATCTGAGTGTTATGGTGGGTTTCTTTAGTCCCAACTACTAGGGAGGGTAACACAGGTGGGTCACTTGAACCCAAGAGTCTGAGGTTGCTAAGAGCTAGTCTGACACCATCATACTCTATCCTGGGCAACAGAGTGAGACTCTGTCTCAAAAAAAATTTTACTTGATTAGTTATAAAATTGCTTTGAGTTGTTCATGTCTGTGTAGCCATTGCCTCCACATGGTTTATTTCATTTTCCTTTTAGCTTTAAGGGTTTACTTTTTACATTTTTAATTTTGTACTATAGTTATAATAGAACTCCACAAAATAAAATAGCTTTTGCTACGTGATGATGTACCTTTAAAGCATAACTAATAATTAAGACTGATTTTAGATTAGTTTATATTAAACATACGCTATTTATTATAAAATAGGTAACAAAAGTTGTTGAAGAAAACTTTAAATTGTAATTCAAATATAATAAAAATTAAATTTAATAAAGAAAACTCATAATAGTTACAAGGCCTTTAAGTGGTAGGATATTAATATAGTTGAAAGGAAGCTTGTTATGTGGCATTTAAAAAATATTCATTGAAAATATCCATTACAGTTGATTCTCATTATTTGGGGATTCTGCATTTGTGAATTTCCTTAGTTGTTAAAATTTATTTGTGACCCCAAAATCAATAATCTTGGTCCTTTGTTGGTCATTCTTAGGCATGCACAGAGAATGAAAAATTTGATTTGAGTCCTCTGATGTTCAAGTTTCCAGCTGAGATTGAACAAGGCAGTACTCTGCCTTCTTGTTTCAAGCCTCATTCTGTGAACTAGTATCCTTTTTGTGGTTATTTAGTATCATTTCTTTAACATTTTTGTTCTTTATTTTTTTACTTTGATGTTTTTGATATTTCAAAGAACCCCTAAGCATAGTGCTGAATTGATATCCAGTGTTCTTAAATGAAAAAAAAAAAAAAAAAAACATGTTATGTGCCTTACAGAGAAGATTTGTGTATTAGATAAAGGCATGAGTTTAGGCATGAGTTTGTGCCATTAACCGTGAGTTCAGTGTTAATGAATCAACAATATATATTAAATAAGGGGTCTTTAAACATAAAAAGCACATGAAATAAGGACATGTATTTAATTGCATCAATTCTCAAAGCTATTCAACTGGAACTCTTCTCTCAAGGGACCATCTTGTAGCTGTAGACTGAATGTTCCATTGAGCCGGTCTCTCAAGGAACTGGAATGTGTGGAGACTTGAATCATGGGTTGGCATTGTCCTATTCTGTCTATTCTGTCTAATGAGGATTCTGTAAGTGCAAAGTTTAATTCAAAGAGATTTGCCCTGTAGTCTAGCTTTGCAACTAGTTGAGGCTATTTATACAACCTCTGTGAACATTTTTTTTTCTTTTTCAACTTTAAAATTAAGAAATTGAATGATACCATCTTTAATTTCTATGATTTCTTGTTCAGTTATCTTCTTAGGATGCCAGTATTTCAGCTCAGTAATAAAATTGTCCTTGAGATTCAAGGACAGTATGACCTGAGATAGTGGACAATGTTGCAATTTACTCAGAGACAAGTTCCAAGTCCTTTATGCTTATTCCCCTCTAGCACATCATTTATATCCTGATATTTAACAATCAAATCTGACTTATCCTCTGACCTGATTTCCCTGGGGAAGTAAGTGGTCTTCTCTAGTATTGATTGGTCATAAGATTTTACCAATTAGTTTGCAACCAAACTGTTAAAAACCAAGATTCTTCTCCAAATGATGACAGTTTTTCACACTACAGTCCAATTTTTGGAGTGTTTGAGGTTGTTCAATATACATATTGAATTATAATTATAATATATAATTACAATTTCAATTAACATGTAAATATAAGTATTCCCGATAAGTATTAATAATTAAAATTATAATTAACATGTAAATATAAGTATGCCCTGTAAGTATTTTAAGTATGATTTGATTTGGTTAATTGTTTAAAATTTGACCAATTTAAATTGTTTAAAGCAAACAATTATACTTGATAATAAAGTCAGAGAACATAAAATAGTACAAAAGCCATTTTTAAAAATGTAATTAATTACTCTTTCCTCTCTTGATCCATTAACCTGGCCAAATGTAAGTTCTGTCATTACATACTTAGATTGGTAATATTTCCTACTGGATCAAAATTCAAATAGAGAGGGAACAGTGACAAGTTGTCCTTCCCACTTATCTTCACAGTCATGTATTTTCTCTCTCCAAATAAATCCAATGTTTAGTTTTGTCTCGGGTAATATATTATTCTTGTATGTACAAGAAAATACATATTTATTTCTCTGACTTTTGCCCTACTGCCATCATTGTTGTGAGCCTTGGTAATGTGCATGTTGATAACATTTGAAAAGACACAAGTCACAACTTCCAATATCATCTTGAATCTCTATTATCTTAGTCTCTAATCCATATCTCTTGACCTGAAGGCAGTCTTATGTCCCAGGGTGCTGTATTAATGGCTTTATGTCTTTTTTCAGATTGATATAAGGGTATAAACAATTAGACTACATTGTTGGCATTTGTTAGGTAAAGTCCAAGTTGTAGTTAAAACTTACTCAAGAGCTGTGTCATATACCTCTACATTGTGCCTGTTAGGTGATAGCATACCAAACCCCCTCCTTTCTCTCCTCTCTCCCCCTACTTGTCTGTGGTTGTGTTCTCACATGTAGGAGTGTAGTGGTTTATTTGTTTCATATTAGTATTGAGTATGTTAGATATTTGCTTTTCCATTCTTGTGATACTTAGGATGATGTTCTCCAAATTCATCCAGGTAAATACAAAAGATATAAAGTCTCCATCTTTTTAATTTTAATTTTAATAACTATGTATGGCTAATGATTACCATATTGCAAGCATAACCATAAGAGTTTAATTAACTTATTAAAGTTAAACAGTATATTCTGTGTAACTCCTAAGCTCATATTTTTTCAGTATGCCACACTGCTTCATCAGTAAAACTCAGGATGTCTTTGAAGATAGTAGGAAAGAATGAGTGGGCCCTACCCTACTGAGTAGAAAATGTAAAGTATTTAGGCACATTTCAAGGTATATTAACTTTTTAGGCCACTAGCTTAGTTGGTAAATCTACACTTTAGAGCACAAGATCTTAATTATCAAGCAATAGCTATGAATTTTATTTATAGCCAACATATTATTATTATTGTATTATATGAAGTAACATGATTATACTCTGAAAATATTAAGGTGTTGAAAATTTTTTAAGATATTAGATACTTCAATGTGTTTTTCTCATATCTAGGGAGTCATGTCTTAGAAAGAATTATTTTATTTTATTTTAAATTGTTTTATTTTGTTTTATGTTATTTTCTGCAACCTTTAGAATTTTTTTTTTATTTCAGGTTAATATGAGGGTAGATATAATTTGGTCACATTATTTATATTTGTAAGGTAAAGTCCCAGTTGTTGACCCTTTCACCCAAGAAGTGTGTCATAACACCCCCACATAGCTTTTTTTTTAAATTTATTTTTCTTACATATACATGTGTATATTAGGTTTTCACTTTTGCCTTCAGAGAATTAAAAGGCTAAATTTAATGACAATAATAATATTTAACATAAGGACTGAGAACAAAAACCTCATAAAGAACAAAAGAAGATAAATACATTCAGAAAAGAAATCAGACGATTGCTGCAACAAAATATTAGTC
>NW_003852581.1:1029547-1053402 GCF_000181295.1 Otolemur garnettii
AAGGGAAATTACAAACATATTTCACTTATAAATGAGGATGCAATATAATAAACAACATATTAACATGTTGAATTAAAAATTAATGTTTAAGTAATGTACTTTGGTCAAAATTAAATATAATTTATATGAGAATTAGTCACTATTTTCTTTTCTTTTTTTCTTTCTTTGAATACATAATCATTTATTACCTGTTTGTTACAGAATACACAAGACAAAATACAAATAGCAAACAAAATATTTTTTGCTTGTTATGTTTTTACCAAAGTCTTAAAAAAAAAAAAAGACGACTAATATGTATAAATAAAAGTAAAAAATAATTTCTTAAAAAAAAAAAGACAGATCACACCAAGTCTTACAGACAGTAGAAATTTCACCCAAGAAGTGTGTCATATACCCCCACATAGCTTTAATGTTATAAGATTTGACATCTTTTTCCTCATCCCCTCTCCCCCCACTTAAATTTAATTTTGTTTTAATTTTGTGTATAAATGGTATATTTGTACACTCATATCAGTCTGAAATGAATAATAAATAAAAATTTAGAAAACAAAATAAAAACATAATTATTCAAAAAAAAGAATTGCCATCCTTCACATTAGAGCTTTTATTAACAAAATTTCTCAGGTTCATAGGAGAGCATGCTTACATCAGTTGTTTTGATATATTTTTTATTGATACTTGACATAGGTATAGAGTGTAAATCTTACCTATGTCAAGTATGAGAAATTAAAAGTGTTACCTTTTGGTGAGGCATGACTAGATGAATCAGTTTCTAATGCTGTTACATGTACTACAAGAAGGCATGGCAGGGGTACAGTAAATAAAATTTCTATTCTTCGTGTTAAGTCTTCATTTTGCCCTGTATTTCTGGAGCTTCAATCTTAATCAGAATTATTCCCAGATAAAACAGGAAATTCCTTAACTAGTGTTTATATACCTTCCCTTACTCTGCACAGAAAACACTGAAAACTGTCAGAAATGAAACACATGCACTACTATTATTATTGGATAGCATTTAGAATCCTTTGTTGTCCTGAAGATCACTATACATACATACGGAAAATGGGAAATTGTACCAAATGTACCTTTATTTTCAAAAGTCAGTACAAAATTTTATAAACATATTTACAAAATATTTCTCTGTGTGTTGATGTAGAAATATAGAAAGACTTTACCTAACAATCAATGTAAACTGGTTCTTTATTCCCTTAATGAATCTCCAACAATAAAAAAACTACAAATTTAAAACATAATATAAAATATGAGTTTGTTAATTGTCCTATGTATGGTGACCTTTGGGACACCCTGTATTTATTCCTTGGAAAGCTTGCCATGACGCAACCTCTATTGCTGAGTACTCTATACTACTCCTTATTTTTTTCCTTTTTCCATAGCATTCATCAACTTGTAATATACCATATAGTGTATTTATTGTGTTTGCTGCCTCTCTGTTCTCCACTAGATTGTCAGTTTCATGATAGCAAGGATCTTTGTTTTATTCACTGATAGATCCTAAGTACTGAGAGTTTGGCACACAGTAGGTGTTCAATTAATGTTTGTAGACTGAATGAATACTATGATCAAGCCTACTTCATCCCTCAGATTTTAGTAATTATTATATTATATAATAATATTCCTGGTAATTATTTTATTGCTATATTCCATATAGATAGTTAACAAATAAGTGAAAATAGTACTATACCATTCATATAGTAGAGTACTAGTCTTGTCAGTTTGAGAAGGGAATCTTAGGAACTATACATCAAAAATGTATGAAGTAATTTGGAATGCTTGAGTATTTAATATCTTTAAGTGAAACCAGTAACGACGTTCCTGTGGTGCCTTCAGAATTTAACAAGAAATGGAAAATGGGAAGCTTTTAAATTAAAACAGTCCTTTTTGATATATCTTTCTCAGATTGGAAAGCTGACAGTCATGCCTACAGGTCTGATCTATGCATCTATAAGTGTATACATGACCAGAGAAGAGGAATCCAAAAAGCAGCTGTTGAAACTGGAGCAGGTAATTTGTGAACTTTGTAGAATACAAAGATAATACAAAAACTATGATTTTTCTAGTTACCTTTCTTCCTCAAAAATACCTTTGAAATCTTTGTTAGATACATTTCTAAGTTGAGAGAAATATTTATGAAGTATCTCAAACCAAATAATATATTGTAAACATTTAAAATTCTAACTCCAATGAAAACCAACTAGGGATTTTTCTTAAAGAATAGTCAATGAGTAGCACTGGAACTCAGAAGTTTTAAAAAGTCTGATTTTTCTTTGTTTTTTTATTTTCATTTTTATTTATTTTTCCTTTTATTAAGTTATATACACATAGCTCATGAGTACATTTATGCATTTGTGGGGTACAATGTGTTAATTTTTTATACAATTTGGAGTGCTTACATCAAACTAATTAATATAGTTTTCACCTCATTTACTTAACTATTGTTTTAAGACATCTATGTTATATACTTGATAGATTTGACTTGTACCCTTGCAATATACTCCATAGGTGTGTTCCCACCATTTACCCTCCCTCTATCAAACCTCTCCCCTCTCCTCCTCATTGAAAAATGTATACAAACACATCTTTGGGTAACCTCAGTGAAGAAAATCATTAAGATATCAATTTTGGAAATGACCTTAGATGTTTTCTAGATCAGTTTCCTGTATGGTATTATAATCCCCTCTTATAGTAGTCATACTTAGTAGCCACTTAACCTTCTGCATAAAACGCTATGTAAAAGAGCTTAAGGAGCCCATTCCATTTTCTAGAAGCTTTGATTCAACTTAAGGTTTCTTATGTCAACCACAGACCTGTGCCATTGGTAGAATTATCACTTCTATTGGTGCCATAAAGAAAGATTCTCATCTTTCTTTTTAAAAAAAACAACCATTCATTAAGTCAGTTACACTTTAGATAATTTTGCTTCCTGGATAAGCATATTAGTTGCTTTAACCATTTCTCACATGCTGTAACTTTGAATTCCTCCCTGTCATGATCATTTTACCAACCATGTTTAGGATGGTTAATGATTTCTTCAGGGGTAAGTATTTTGACTGCTGTAGTTTAGAGTCAGACTCTGACTTCCCCTGTTCAAGATGTTACATTTCTGTTACTGCTGCTTGAGATTGTGTTAGTTTTTATATTTATTTTTATGTTCATAACCAGTCTTTGACTATCACATAGTGAATTTGGATTTTGTTAAGATGCATTAAACCTCTTTACATAGGCTATTGGTAAGCTGTCTTCTCCCAATCTGTAAATAGACATTTGGACTTTTTTGACTCTGTTGAAGATGTATTTATATCTGTTTAAATTTCATTTTGTTAATTTCTCATATCATGCCAGTCCTTTGAGCTGCAATTGTGGTTACTGATTCTATTCACTATTGTGCCTTTTATCTCTCCTAGCCTCAAGTCACCCCCATTATCTACATACTTAATGAGTTCTTAAATTAGTCAAGCCTGAATCTGAATCCTGATTCCACCATTGAGTACTTGGATAACATTAGATAGAATTCTTTTACTTTTTTATTAAATCATAACTGTGTACATTTATGGGGTACAGTGTGCTGATTTGATATACAATGTGGAATGCTTAAATCAAACTGATTAACATAGCCATCATCTCACTTATTTGTGGTGGTAAGATATTTATACTATACTCTTACTAGTTTTTGAATGTATCATTGCATTGTGCACAATAGGTAAGGTCCCACCAATACTCTCCCTCCTCACACCCTCCCCCCTCACTGTTCTCCCCTCCTTCTTTATGAAATATAGTAGTGTTTTATTATTCATATGAATGTAAAGATCATGATATATTTGTTTCATAATACTATTCAGTAAACTGGATACTTTTTTTTGGATTTTTAATGTTTTATTGTATAATATTTGTTATGATTACTCTTTATTAATCATAGCCATGTACATTAATGCAATCATGGAGTACAATGTGCTGGTTTTATATACAATTTGAAATATTTTCATCAAATTGGTTAACATAGCCTTCACGGCATTTTCTTAGTTATTATGTTAAGACATTTATATTCTACACTTAGTAAATTTCACATGTACTCTTACAAATTACACTGTAAGTGTGGTCCCACCAATTACCCTCCCTCCACCCATCCTGCCCCATTGCCTCCCCTCCCCCTTCCCCTTCTTCTTGGGCTATAACTGGCTTATAGATGTCATATGAAAGCCATAAATTGGTTTCATAGTAGGGCTGAGTACATTAGATACTTTCTCTTCCATTCTTGAGATACTTTTCTAAGAAAAATGTGTTCCAACTCCATCCATGTAAACATGAAAGAGGTGAAATCTTCATCTTTAAGGCTGCATAATATACTATGATGTACATATACCACAATTTATTAATCCATTTATGGGTTGATGGGCATTTTGGCTTCTTCTATGACTTAGCAATTATGAAGTGGGCTGCAATAAATATTCTGGTACAAATATCTATGTTATAAAGTGATTTTTGGTCTTCTGGATATATACCTAGTAGAGGAATTACAGGATTGAATGGCAGGTCTATTTTTAGATTCATAACTGGTCTCCAAGCATCTTTTCAAAAGCAACATATTAGTTTCCATTCCCACCAGCAGTGTAGAAGTGTTCCCTTTTCTCCACATCCACGCCAACATCTCTGGTTTGGGGATTTTGTGATGTAAACTAATCTTACTGGAGTTAGAGGATATCTCAATCAAAGTAGTTTTGATTTGCATTTCTCTGATGATTAAAGATGATGAGAATTTTTTCATATATCTATAGGTTGTGTGCCTGTCTTCTTCAGAGAAGTTTCTCTTCAGGTCCCTTGCCCACCCTGAGATGGGATCACTTGTTCTTTTCTTGCTAATACGTTTGAGTTCTTTGTGGATTCTAGTTATTAAACCTTTGTTGGAGATATAACCTGCAAATGTCTTCTCCCATTCCTAGGGCTGTCTTCTTGCTTTACTTATTGTGCTCTTAGCTGTGCAGGAGCTTTCTGGTTTGATCAGGTCCCAGTAATGTATTTTTGGTGTTGCTTCAATTGACTGGGGGCGGGGGGCTCCTCCTCATTCACCTAGACCAATTTCTTCAAGTGTTTTCCCTAGGGTCTGTTGTTATTTAATCTTTACCAGTTGTGTTTGATGAGATCAGAGAATTTACTTTCTTTTTTCCTGGTTAGGTTGACCAAAGATTTATCTGTTTTATTGAGCTTTTCATAAAACCAACTTTTTGATTTATTGATCTGTTGTATAACCCTTTTGTTTTCAATTTCATTTAATTCTGCTCAATTTGTGGTTATTTCTTTTCTTCTGCTGGGTTTGGGTTTAGAATGTTCTTCCTTCTTCAGTTGCTTGAGATGTCCCAGTAAGTTGTTAACTTTTTCTCTTCCTGTTCTCTTAAGGAACGCTTGCAATGCTATAAATTTCCCTCTTAGGACTGCCTTTTTGGTGTCTCAGAGGTTCTGTTAGTTTGTTTCTTCATTATTGTTTTGTTTCAAAAATTTGGTAATTTCCCCCTTAATCTCATCTATGACCCAGCTATCATTCAGCATGATGTTATTTAGTTTCCATATTTTTATATGAGTATACAGATTCCTGTTGTTACTGAGTTCAACTTTTATTCCATGATGATCTGAGTAGATACAAGAAATAATTTCTGTGGTTTTAAATTTGCTGAGTTTAGACTTGTGACTTCAGATGGGATTAATTTTGTAGTATGTTTCATGAGCTGATGAGAAGAACGTGTATTCATTTTTGTTAGGATGAAAAGTTCTATAGATGTCTGTTAAAACCAATTGTTGAATGGATAAGTTTAAGTCTAAAATTTCTTTACTTAGCTTCTTATTGGAGGATCTATCCAATACTCCCAAAGGGGTGTTAAAAGCTCTGACTGTTATGGTGCTGGAGGAAATCAAGTTGCTCATGTCTGTTAGAGTCTCTCTTATAAATTGAGGGACATTCTGGGTGGGGGCATAAATGTTAATAATTGAAACGTCATCATGTTAAGTGTTACCCTTAAGAAATATAAAGTGACCTTCCTTATCTTTCCTTAGTTTTGTTGGTTTAAAGCCTATTATATCTGCAAATAAAATTGTAACACCTGCTTTTTTTCTGATTTCCATTTACCTGAAATATAGATGAAAGTCCCTTCACCCTAAATTTATATTTATCTTTTAAGGTAAGATGAGATTCTTGTATGCAGCAGATATTTGGGCTAAGTTTTTGTATCCAGTTTGCCACCCTGTGCCTCTTTAGAGGACAATTTAAGCCATTCACATTAATTGAGACTATTGATAAGCCTGGAAGAATTTTGGGTATCGCGTTTTTCAAAAGTTCAGTGGACATTTTTAATCCTTTTGCCACTGTGGAAGTTGAAATTTGATGAAGTTTCTGAGTGAGTTTACTTTTGTGGTGGAGGATTCCAATGGTCATTATGTAGGATAGGTCTGAGAATATCCTGGAGAGCTGGTTTAGTTGTGGCAAATTTCTTCAACATGTGAATATCATTAAAGTATTTAATTTATCCATCATAAATGAAACTTAGCTTACCTGGAAACAGGATCCTGGGTTGAAAGTTACTTTGTTTTAGGAGATTAAAAGTTGATGACCACCCTTTTCTAGCTCGAAAGTTTTCAGCAGAGACATCTGCAGTCATTCTCATATTCTTCCCCTTCTAGGTTATGGTTTTCTTACATCTAGCTGCTTGAAGAATTTTTCTCTTTCATATTAACTTTGACGAAGTTAATTATAATGTCTTATTTGGGTTGAGTCATGCTGGAGTTCTGAAACTGTCTGCTATGTGAATTTCAGAATCTCTTGGTATGTCTGGGAGGTTCTCCTTCATTAGCTCATAAAGTAAACCATCTGTGCCTTTCAAAGCAACCTCATCGCCTTCAGGAATTCCTATAAGGCAAATATTAGTTTTGTTTGAATTATCTCAGAGCTTTCAGAGATAATGATTCATTTTTGCTCTTCACTTCTCTTCCTCTTTGTGCATTTGGGAACGGTCAAAAACTTTGTTTTCAATGTCAAAAATCCTTTCTTCTGCCTGCTCCATTCTCTTACTGACAGATTTCAGTAAGAAATCAGTCAGATTTATTACTGACAGTATTTCTCAGATCTTTGAGGGCTGCAAATTCTTGTCTCAATGTGTCAAAATCTTTGGTGATTTTTTCTATGAATTCATTGCATTCTTGAGACAACTTTTGAAACGCTCCTTCAATTTATAATTCCAACTTTACCTCCATTCTATTAATTTTATTTTTAATCCAAATTCTGAATTCAATTTCTCATATTTCAGCCATTTGTTTAGAAATGGGATCTTCTTTTGTGTACACCATGTTGTTCCTTGGGGGAGTTGATCTACTCTGGTTATTTATGTTACCAGAGTTTTCTCACTGATTCCACCCCATGATTATTTTACATCATTTGGCTAGATGAGCAGATCAGGTGAAGTTGGGTTGGGAACTCCTGGAGTAGTGACTAACCAGCCCTTTGCTCATGAACTGGGATTGGTGTCTGTACCTTTTGCCCTAGAGTTTTGCATAGGACCCAGACAGTGCTACACCCTAAGTCCCTGGGGACCTGCTTCGTTTGGTGGGGCTTCGTGGCTCTGTCTTGTTTTCTACTGGTCTCTGTCTTACCCTAGTGAATCAATTACCTTGGGTTGAAGTCTCAGCTGTGGAGAAATACCAGCAATTAAGTCATTACGCCCCCCCCCCACCTTGGGCAACAACTGGAAAAGGAAAATCAAACCTTCCCACAACCACACACCCAGGGTACCACTTTGGATAGTCCTCGGGTGATTGGCCTAGTTCAAGAGATCCAAATCAATTGTCTCAGTGAGCACCTGGTCTTAAGTGGGAGAATTCAAAAGGTCTCTGGCACCTAGATAGCAGGGGTCTGCTAGAAGCTCGAGTATGACTTACTCCAGTTGTCTGTGGAGTCTGAAGGACCCACCCAGCAAATGAATTAGTATGGGGAAGTTGACGCCTCCTTCCCCACCTTGCACCTCTGTCACATCCAGTTACTGGTAACTCCACAGTGCTGTGACTCAGTTCCCTGCAATGAGCAGATGCTCCAGGGGTTTGTACCTGCCTGAGTCACAGGTAGATCTATGTCTCCTTGGCCAGGCTGCCGCACTCTGCCACCATCTGGCAGGGTGAACTGAGGCCTGACAACTTTGGGTGCTTAGTGGAATCTGAGGCAGTTCACTCAGTTCCAGCCCTGCCCCTGATTAATGTTGCTGACACATTTTCACAGAATTTATATTTCTGTCCTGGCTATGTTCCTCTGCTGACCAGGTGCTGTTTGAGTTCACAGAAACTACAACTTAGCCCTGGTCTGTATTGCTGCCCGGAGCTGGCATGTCTATCTCTGCTGCACTCTGTGTTGGGGCAGGCACAGTTAGAGTTCACACTCAGCTCTCAGTTCCTGCCTTTCCCCACCTGCTTTTATCTCAGCCATAATCCCCTGAGGGCCAGGTGCTTCTTAGGCTCACTAAAGCAGTCCTTCTGACTCAGCTCCACCCTGGAAGTATGCCATCTCTGCATGCACGTATTCTGGTCTCCATCTCCGCCGGGCCCCACCTAAGCAGGTACCACCTCAGGCATACCCTTTGCTCATGGGGCCTGTGTTTCTGTCCCAGATATGTTCCACCAGTGGCTGCCACCACAGAAGATGCCTGGCTTTTTCTGGTTGCCCAGAGAGGCAAGGAGTGTCTCTCCAAAATATCCTCAGGGGTGTGAGCCCTATTGTTCCTGCCTCTACCACTGCTTCTCTGTGCCTTAGGGCACCACCTGTCCCTCTTCACTATCGTTCCCTCAGTCCACTGTCTTCTCCTCATACCCGTGCCGCAGAATCAGCACAGCCCTGCAAAAGCTCATGCCTTGTCCACACCTCTCGAGAAAATACCCAAGAATCTGGACTAAATGGGGGACAGATTTCTAGACCTAAGAGTGAGAGTAGGTTGGAGTGCAGGGAGTTCAGAATTGCAAGTAGAGAATATATGCAGTTTTATACAATTTTATGCCTGGTAGGAGAGTGTTCCAGAAGGAATTCTGGTTTTTAGGGGGTCTCTCCTGTGGGATAAAATAGGAGGATATTTGAACTCTGCTCACTTGTTTGTAGAAAGTATACTGCAAGCTGTTCTCATGGGAGAGGGGACTTCTGTCAGTTTGGCAATGGATTTTGTACCTATTGTTTGTTTCTTTGGGGTTGCAGCTCACCTCAGCAGGATTGATGTGCGTTCTTTAACCTCTTTTGGCTCAGCTCCAAACCATCAGCATACTTGCTAAACTTCTGCCCTTTAACTCTCCTTCTGGATTGGAGCCTCTGTGGAAAGCTGGCTCCAGTCAGTTATCTTGATTCTGCCCCCCTACTTTCGATACTTTCCCCCCCATTCTTGAGCTACTCTACTAAAAAGAATATGTTTTAGTTCCATCCTCATAATCATGAACATTGTAAAGCCTCCATTATTTTTATGGCTGCATTGTATTCCATGGTATACATATACCACAATTTGTTGATCCATTCCTGGATTGATGGGCATTTGGCTTGTTTTCATGTCTTGCCAGTTATGAATTGGGCTGCAATAAAGATTCTGGTGCAAATGTCTTTGTTGTAAAGTTATTTTTCATCATCTGGGTAGATACTTAGTAGAGGAATTGCAGGATTGAATGGTAGGTCAATTTTCCGTTCCTTGAGTATTCTTCACACCTTTTCAAAAAGCTATATTAGTTTGCAATCCCACCAACAGTGTAAAAGTGTTCCCTTCTCTCCACGTCCATGCCAATATCTGTAGTTTAGGGATTTTGTGATGTGGGCTAATCTTACTGGAGTTAAGTAATATCTCAAAGTGGTTTTGATTTGCATTTCTCTGATGATTAAAGACGTTGAGCATTTTTAATGTCTTTGTAGGCCATTTGCCTGTCATCTTCAGAGAAGTTTCTGTTCACAACTCTTGCCCACAAAGAAATGGGTTGTTTCTTCTTTTCTTAATGATTAGTGTGAGTTCTCTGTAGATTCTAGTTACTAGAGACCATTTGTAAACATAACCTACAAAAATCTTCTCCCATTCTGAAGGCTGTCTGTTTGCTCTACTTACAGTGCTCTTTGATGGGCAGAAGCTTTTAGCTTGATCAGATCCCAGTAATATATTTTTGGTGTTGCTTCAGTTGCCTGGGGGTCCTCCTAATAAAATATTTTCCCAGGCCAATATCGTCAAGCATTTTTCCTGCACTCTCTTCTAATATTTTTATAGTTTCATGTCTTAATTTTAAATCTTTTATCCAGTGAGAATCAATTTTTGTTAGTGTTGAAAGTTGAGGGTCCAGTTTCAGTATTATACAGGTTGCTAGTCAGTTCTCCCAGCACCATTTGTTAAATAGGGAATTTTTCCACTAATGAATGTTTTTGATCAGTTTATAGTTAGAATTTTTAATGGTGTTAATACCAGAATTTCTTCTTCAGTAAATCCTTTATGTCAGTGATTCAATGAATCTACAGACACAGATCAGTGGTAAGACAGGATTTATTTTACAAAAAAGAATACAGAGAAAAAGCACCAGAGCTCCTCGCAGAAGGAAAAACCCAAGTGAGAAAAAAAAAATTCTCTCTCTGCCTGGGTTCTTTTTATAGGGGTGTATATAGTCACATGATTCCTTTGTGGTTACTTTTGCCTGGACTGGGTAATGAATGGATACAGTCCCCTCAGCTAGAATAAGATGAATGAGTACATTAATGAATGGATACTGTCCCTTTAGCTGGGGACAAGGTGAATAAACACATTATTGAATGCATACAAGTTCATTCATGAAATTGTCCAGGCCTAGGAAACTAACATGAAATTGACCAGTCAAAGGGAAGGAAGGGTACCCCTGAATCACCCTTGAGACTGTGAAATTCTCACAGGGGAGTAGTGCAGCCAGAGGAGAGCTCTTTTGGTCCAAGAGTGGCTCTGGGGTTAGCACAGTCAGTAGCACAGGCTGTGCCGTTATCTCCCTCAACTAACTAGGGACCTGCTGGCTCCCACAAGCTTGCATTTTCTGCCACACTTGGTTCTCCAGCTCTGCCTCCCCTCCTCCACCTTACCAGCACCACTGGAGCAGAGATTCAGAAGGCTTAGCTGGTCCTCCCAGGTGACTGGCACTGACCAAGCTAGGGTGCACTTACCTTGTATCAATTCTCCCTCTTTGAGTAGAAACTCTAACTGTTGTTAGGGAACAAGGACAAAGATTCCATCCAAGGTTTCCTGCTGAATCGGGCAATGAGAGAAGGAGGCAACTAAAGTTTCTCCAGAGGGAGGTCGATACACAGGTCCATGATAGAATCAGGTCTTAAACTGGAACCATCTTTATTGTTTGTGGCTTGATGACATCATTCTGGAAAACACAAATCTGATTAGCACATTAAAAGGCAAGGGTAGAACAGTGAGAGGAGGGGGTTAATTACAGTGTCAGTCATGTCAAGTTGTAAATAGCAAAGTCAGTGATATTAAACAAAAACAATATTAACACTTTCCTTGTTGTCTTCTAAATAATAACTTCAAATTTTCTTTAGACTCGCCAGTGTAGGTGGATTGTTATTGATTCCCTTCATGGTCTGCTTCTATAGGAGATGGTAGGTTTATGGATTTTACTTGTGAATGATGTATTCAAGAATCTATTCCCATATCTTTAACAGCTGTAGAATAAGACAAAATGGCAGAAAAGGGACTCTTCAAGCTTGGGGTCAAGGAAGGTGCATTGGAAGGAAGAGTTTTGATCATAACTAGATCTCCAGAAGAAAAAAGTTCTTTTAGTGTTGAATGTGAAAATGTAGTTGGGAAGTTTTTAAGAGTTTGTTGAAATTTAGCTAAATAAGTAATATATTTTACAAAATCTGTACTTTCTTGATCACATAGTAAATCATTAGTTTAAAGGGGTCTTCCATATAATAATTCAAATGGGCTACAACAGAGTTTCTGAGGTGAATTTCTTATTCTAAGGAAAACAATGGAAAGTAATTTAGTCCAAGGGAAGTAAGTCTCTTGAGTTACCTTTCATAACTGTCCTTTGATTTTATCATTCATTTTTTCTACCTTTCCAGGGGACTGGAGCCTCCAAGAACAGTGTAGATGATATTTTATGCCCAGAGCTTTAGACATTCCCTTTGTAACAACTGCTTTGGAGGCAGGCCCATTATCACTTTGCAAACTCCAAGGAAGTCCAAACCTGGAAATAAATTGATGGACTAAAGCCTTTACAATTTCCTGGGACTTTTGTGTCCTACAAGGGAACGCTTCAACACAATCAGTAAAAGTATCCACAAATACCAGCAAATATTGTAAACCACGTACCTAAGGGAGATGAGTGAAATCTATTTGCCAATCTTCGCCTGGATATTTACCTTGTTTATGAATACCTGGGGAAGCTAGACAATGTTATGCCTTTAATGCAATTTGGACCTATTGAGCATATTTTGCTCTTTCTACCTGTACCTTGGTAGCCCATATGTCTGGGTTAATTTCTGTTGCTAATAAGGGAAGGCACAGTATAGGTTCTTGTCCCATATTCTTATAAATTGTTATTCCCACTTTAGTTAGTATGTCCCTCCACAAAAGGGGAGCAGAGCTTTTAGGCATGATTAGGAAGGTATGAGGGAACAGCCATCAACCCAATTGCAGTTTACAGGCTGAGAGAAGAATTTGGTAACCGGCTTTCCAGACACTTCCTGTACAGTTGCATATTTGGGGGATAGAAGACCAAGGTTAGAGAGGAGTACATAAAAGGCTGCTCCAGTGTCCCAAAGAAATTCTGTCTTCTGGCCTTCCAGAATGAGGCAGACCCAGAGCTCTTGAGGGGTAAAGACACAAGCTGGGACCTGCCCTGGGCATCCTCAGAATCTGCCCTGTGCACCCTCAGTCCAGTTTAGGGGCTGATGGAATCACTGTCCCAGGAGGCCTTTGCCTCTGGGGACAGGCTGCCCTCCAGTGGTCTCCCTTTACATTCTGAAAGGGTCTGGTGGCTTGCCCAGCAGGTGGTGATGCAGGTAGGTGGGCAATCTCTCTTGAAGTGGCCAGTCTGACCACATTGGAACCACTTATTCTTAGCTACTCTGGCTTTTCTCTGCTGCTAAATGGTGTTCGTTTGTCAGACTACCATTACTAGAGCTGTCATTCTTTTTCTATGCCTTATCTCTTTTGCCTTTTCTTTCTCCTGATTTTGATTATGAAAGACAGCTGTGGCCATTTTCAGAAGATTCTCCAGGTTATGATCTGGGTCCAGAGCCAATTTCTGGAGTTTCTTCAAATGTCTGGGGCCACCTTAATGATAAATTTATCTTTTAAAATAATTTGGCCCTCCTAGGATTCGGGTGTAAATGTAGCATGTTTTCTCATTGCCTCCCTAAGCTGCTCAAGAAAGGCTGAGGGACACTTTTGCTTTTGGTAAATAGTAAACAACTTATACTAATTCATAGGCTTTTTGTTGGATCTACATAAACCTTCCAGGATACATGTTAGAAAATGTTTATAGCACCAGTCACCTTGTTTCTCAGGGTCCCATTCGGGATCCTCAAAGGGAAATGCCTGTCTTCCCGTGGGGTATCTGTTCCTTTTCCTCAGAAGACCTATTGCTACCATTAGTAGACATAAACCACAAATAACCTTAGTTTCTAGCATCATCTAAGACTTCATTTTTCTCATTCAAAGATAAAGTTTGATCTAGTAGTAACATTACATCTCTCCAAGAGAGATAGAGAGGTCAAAGCTTTCTTATAAGCCTTGGAGAACATATGTTTACCTATCTGGGTCATCAGAAATTTTTCTTAAATCAACCTTAATTTGTTTTAAATCTGCCAGAGAAAATGGAGTGAATACTTGCTCATTTCCCCTTTGACCACCCACAGTCTCAACCAAGAGACACAAAAAAAGATACAGTTGCTTTCTGGGATGTATACAGCCAGCCATAAACATCCCTAGATTAAGTGTTCTTTTTCTTTTTTCTTTTTTTTTTTTTTAAGACAGAGTCTCTGTCTGTCACCCTCGGTAGAGTGCTGTGGCATTCTAGCTCACAGCAACCTCAAACTCCTGGGTTTGAGCAATTCTCTTCCCTCAGCTTCCTGAGTAGCTGGGACTACAGGCACCCTCTATGATGCCCAGCTAGTTTTTCTATTTTTAATACAGACAGTGTCTCACTCTTAGTCAGGCTGGTCTTGAACTCCTGAGCTCAGGTGGGCCATCTGCCTCAGCATTCCATAGTGCTAGCATTACAGGCATGAGTCAATATGCCTGGCCTGGAAGTGTTTCTTTTTAAAAATCCCTCTATAGTGTGAAATTTACTTATTTATTTGTCATTTGCTTGCTGATACCAAGAAATAGCAGAGAAAAAAATATTTGAGAACTCTCTTGAGCTTGGTTCATTTTAACTTTAAGTGTGTTTTTAGAGCGTACCGAATCTATCATATTTTCTGACTACAAACAAGTTGTATTTATACAAAAGTATCATTTAAGCCTAGGACTTCCAGTCCATAGTGAATATGTTCCTCTGTCAATGGAGACTATAGTAACCTCCTACTTGTAGTTTCTTAAAATTCTTACAGTAGAACTAAATCCTTATATCATACATAAACTTTTCAACTATGCTTGAATGGCCTTGCCAAAGAAGGAAAATACATGAAAGCACTTTTTAACCATTCTGACCCCTTTAGAGTCTGATTAAAACTTTGAAAGCTCTTTCTAGAAAATTACATACACAGATAAAGAACCTGAATCAGTGGGTTTCAGTGGTGATAGAGAACAGAATAAGAACAGTGACTAATGACTAATAAAATTTGGAACTGGGGAGTGTAAAGAATATAGAGGCTGGGGACATGATGGACAAACATACAGTAAATGATTTTTTCTACTTGGCAAATTTAAACCTAAGCATTAAACCAGAAAGAGAAACACTAACTCTTTAATCCTGGTATGGTTATCAAAGGATTATTTAATGGCAAAAAGAATTTTGTGACCTACTACTGGAAAAGTATTATAGAACACTATCTCATATTTTATTTTTATAAGTTGTATATATTTACCTTGTATAGCATGTTTTGAATTATATATAGATTATAGAATGACTAATTCTAGCTAATCACCATGTGCATTACCACACATAGTTACCATTTTGCAATGAGAACACTTTATAAGACCCACTGTCATAGCATTTTTCAAGAATATATTATGTTAATACCTATAGTCTCATGATTGTTGGTGGTAAAAGATCAAATCCAAACTCACTAATCATCAAGTTCCCTTGTTGCTGATTTGTAAACTTGATTTTTCCAATATGTCTTCACCAAACTTTATAGAAATATGTTACACTCTGGACATAAAAGAAAAATAATGCTTTTTTATGAAGGAAATAAGCCCTTAGCTGGTTAAAATTTTCACAGTTCTTTTATAGTTATATTTATTTTTACTAAATATTAATTAGAATCAAAAAGCTATTTATTCAGTATTTGAGAGGTATAAATAATAACAATATAATGACAGTGATGAATAACCATGTACTTACTATCTAGTTTAAAGGAAAAAAAATCCCCAGAATTCTTATCCCATTCAGATGTAACCACTATCCTTAGTTTTAATTATTATTCTCCTTCTTTACTTTATAATTTCACCTTATATATCTGTATTGCTAAGCAATATATTCATTGGTATTGCATATGTTTGAAGTATTTTCAAATCTTGGGAAATATACCCAAATACAGATTTCTGTATCTTACCCTTTTGCTTAACATTATATCCCTGAAATTTATCCAAAATTTTCTATGTATCTGTCATTTTTGTATTTTTGCCTAATTTATAATATTTTATTATATCTATATGCTCCAATTTAATTATCCATTTTACTGTTGCTGGACATTTTGTTTAGATTGTTTCTAGATTTTTGCAATTAAAGTATTGCTATGAATGTTATTGTACATAGCTCTAAGTGTGCAATAACAGAAATTTTTCTAAATATATCTAGAAGTAGAACCACTGGGTTATACTATATGTGGCATCACTTAATTTTTTGTCCCTGGATAGTCTTTATAACCAGTTTATCATATCATCCCTGCATTTAAGACTTTTTTTTAAAGTTCTCATTTTTATTTTTTAATTAAATCATAGCTGCGTACATTACTGCATTTATGGGGTACAATGTACTGATTTCATATACAATTTGGAATGCTTACATCAAACTGGTTAACATAGCCTTTACCTCATTTACTTAATTGTTGTGTTAAGACATTTATACTCTACTTTTAATAAGTGGAGGGAGGGTAATTGGAGGGACCTCACCTGTTGTGCATATTGCAAGGGTACATGTCTCATCATTTTTAGCTTTTTTTAAGGAGGAAGGTTGATTAGGTGGCTCTTCTGTCATACTGCTGGAACAGGTAGTCCAGCTATTTTATGTTTGTGACATGAACTTTTTTTTGCCTATAGCTCCCTATATATACTGCACCACCTCTTCAGTGTAAATATGTTGAAGAGCAGCCTGGTTGTTTACAAATGGGCTTTGCCTCCATCCGCATGACAACTGGTCATTATGTTACTTGGTGCAAGGTAAGTCATTTCTGATAGTGGTTTAATATCAGGGGTTTCTTATTAAGTTGTTCCAGTTGCCTACTGATGTGTAACAAACAACCCCAAAACATACTGGTTTAAAACAGCAACTGTTATATAATATCATATGATTTTGTAGGTCAGAAGTTAGAGCAGAATTCAGATAGGTAATTCTTTAGTATCTATCAATACTACAAATTCCTGTAGTATTGACAGAGATAACTTAGTGTTATTAATCTGGCAAATGGGCTGTTTTAGAGAGTCCAAGACAGCTTAATTCACATCTCTGAAACTTTGTGAAGGATGGCTTGAAAGGTGGGATGAGCTCAAATTGTTGACTGGAATACCTACACATGACCTTTCAAGTATGGTGGTCTCAAGTTTGTCAGAAAAATTACATGGGCAGTTTGGAGTTCTTAAAGGCAATGTTACAAGACACCCTGTGTAGAATTGCCAAGCTTCTAAGATGCTCAAGAAAGTTACTTTTATAGTATTCTATTGTTAAATCTCTAAGACCAGTCCAGTTTTAAAGGGAATGAAATTAGACACAACTTCTTAGTACGAATAGCAACAATTTGTGGCCATATTTAACCTATCATACTAATGTACAGATTAAAGTAGCTCAGTCAGCATTTATGTCACCTAGCATGTACAAAGTGTTATTCACTTTTTTTGTAAAATTTTGAGATTACTTCTTAATTGTTCCTTATTTGGCTAAGCAAAATGTTGTTCACTTACTAGGGTTAGTTTATAAGAAAATTCTGATTATAGCTATTGGTCAAAGTAGAATTTACCTGACTTTAATGCTTAGTGATATCCAGCTGCAGAGTGAATATCCAGCTGACATAACACTAATGTTTCATTACTGATACTGGAATTTCACTCTTCAGTAGATCCTTGGTCTCTGGGATTCGAAGAATGAACCCACGGAACACAGATCGGTAGTAAGATAGGACTTTTATTACAAGTTAGAAAGGAATACAGAAGAAGTAAAAAGCACCAGAGCTTCTGGAAGGGGGACCACAGATCAGTGGTAAGGTAGAACTTTTATTAGAAGTTAGAAAGGAATACAGAAGAAGTAAAAAGCGCCAGAGCTTTTGGAAGGAGAAGGAACTGAAGAACTCACTCGGGATTCTCCTTGTGGGCTCTTTTATCTAAGGGTCTTAAGTCTAGAGGATTACACATAGCTGGTAGTTGGTCCTTTACAATCTTTGTCCCTGAGAAGGGATTAGCATGTGTGCTCCTACCCAAGGTAGAACCACCCCCAAAACCATCACAGGCTGCTTTGTTCATGATCTTATCAGAGCCCAGAGGGTGTGTTCTGAAGAAGGCAGTCTGCTTGTGCCTGGAAATGGGGGTCTGACGTCTGAGCTCACGTGGGCCTAGAGAATGGGGGCTCCCTATCTAGCCCTGAGTGGTGGAATCCTGTATCATTATCATCACATAAACATAGTTCTGTTAGCATCAACGTCTCCAGTGTCAGTATTATTATTATTCTGACCTTATAACCACGCAACATTTCTCCCAATATAGGCTAATTGTGAACCTTTGTGTTCTTTAAGTTTCTAATCTATTCTTTTTAAAAAGAAAATTCTAATAAGCTTATGAAAAATATCCTTAGGTGTAATACCAATTCAATGGACTCTGGTGATTCCAGATGATATTTCACACATCTAATGAATGTATGATGTTGTTTTTGAAAACTCATGCTTATCATGCAATTCTAATGGTATTAGTTGTATTATATTATCTTAGTAGTTTGATCTCAAAGCAAATTTTTTAAAATAATTATGGTCTTAATCATGCCCCTCAGGCAATAAGCCAACAGCTGGATAATTCAAACCTAAGTATCTTGAGACCTAATTTTTGGTAGTATTCTCAAAATTTTTCTTCAGTGAGGTAAATTGTTCCTCACAGACATTTAAATTGCGATTGTTTTTAAGACTAAAAGAACATTTTATCTGTTAATATGCTGAAACAGGCTGAAAAAAGGTATTTTCAAATGAATTTTGTCTTCAGTGTAAACAACTTGTACTCTTTGCCTTTTCCCTAAAAACATAATCTAGTCTTTAAAAATTACGTCTGATTCAAATTACTTTCCACATTAAACCTAGAATCATATAGCTCTAATTCAGTTCCTACTTCTGCTCCTTATTGTTTTGTAATTTAGGTAGCAGTGACCCCTAGTGGTAAAAGTGAATTTCTAAACCCAACTAATGAAAATTTTCCAAAACTAGTTTTTTTCCTTAATGGTTAAATGATTTCTAATAAGAGATCAATAGGTACTATATTTTTTAACCTTGCAGGTGAGATTTTCTTGATATATCACCTAAATAGAAGTAGTTTGGTTTCAGGTAAGGGTTATGATAGTTTTTATAGCTTTAAACTAGGATAGACCTCTGGATTTCTGATCATTGAAATATCTGAGACACAAAATCACGATGTCTTTATAGGAATAACTTATTTATTTCCTGTCTAATGTAATTATTTCTATTTTCTATGCTTTGAAAATCTCTTTTGTTTTTTCTTTATTCCATGATTTCACACCAGCTAGTTGAGAAGAAACCATATATTTAGATTGTGTTTTCTGGTTCCTTTAATAGAGTACAGCATGACTGTGGGTAAATGATTTTGTGACTTTCTTTTTATTCTGATGTATGTAGAATAATACTTATTACTCAATAAATATTTATAATACTATTTTTGCATTAAAATAAATTAGTTAGAAGTAACTAACATGGAGTATTTGCTTTGAAGCTTTAGTCCTTCCAATGGGTTAATATAATTTTGATTTATAGAGAATTTATGTTTCTACTTAAAAACAGGATGGACATAAGCCTATATAGGAAAATTTCTACCCTAAGATAAATGTCTTATTTAGATTTTTCTCTTCTTCTAATAAACACTAAGAAAAAGGAGAAAATGAAGCCTTTTATTAAGGCTTTGTATTCTTTTTATCCCCTCCTTAAATGATTATGCTGTTGCATCCCTATTGATCAGATGTTGCTTGTAAGCTGAAATGTACCTACCTACTTGATTTATTTAAATTTCATTCATTTTTCTAAGCCATTAAATTGGATGATACATCTTAATATTTTTAACATACCTTTTAAGATGCAAAAACACCCTGAGATATCACCTAACCCCAATATGATTAGTCAACATTACAAAGTCCCAATGTCTCAGATGCTGGTGCAGATGTGGAGAGAGGGGAACATTTTTACACTGTTGGTGGGACTGCAGACTAATACAGCCTCTTTGGAAAGAAGTATGGGGAATCCTCAAAGAGCTCAAATTAGATCTCTCATTTGACCCTGCAATCCCACTAGTAGGCATCTGCCCAGAAAAAAAAAAATCATTTTATCATAAAGACATTTGCACTAGATTGTTTATCACAGCTCAGTTTTACAGTCTTCAAGATTTGGAAACAAGCTGAATGCCCATCAGCTCAGGACTGGATTAACAAACTGTGGTATATGTATACCATGGAATAGTATTCAGTTATAAAAAGATAGTGACTTCACATCTTTTGCATTAATCTGGATGGAGTTGAAACACATTCTTCTTATTAAAGTATCACAAGAATGGAAAAGCAAGTATTCAATGTACTCAGTACTAACACGAAGCAGTAAATGATCTAATTCATACCCACATAGGAGAAAAACTCATTTCAATTCAAGTTGGGGGAAGGAGAATGAGAGATGTGGAGAAGAGGGGAGGTTTGTGTTTCTCCCACTTAATGAGCACAATGTAAAGGTGTATGGCATACCTTTTGGGTGAGAGACATAACTACAAGAGGGATTCTACCTAATAAATTCAAATATTGTGACTTGGTTGTTGGTATCCTCACATTAACCTTGAAAAGAAAGAACGCATAAGTTAATGTGAAAGTAGCACATGTACTTACTAAAAAAACTCAAGTTTTTCTACCCATAGGTATATTAATACATTTAACATTAGTTTTGATCCTTCATACGGTTTTCTTATGATACCTAAGTAATGAATTACTTTCATTCATAATAAAATATCTTTTTGTGACCTGCTTTGAAGGCATTTCTTTATCCATGTATGTGAAGAAAATAGTAAACAAGTATTATCCATATTGAGTAGAATGAAAGGCAAGAAATGAAGACAAGCTAGGTTAATTTACTCACAGTGAATAAATAACTCAGGTTTTAATATAATCTTAGAGATATAGGCTATCTTATCTATTTATTTATGTAATTTATCTTTTTTTCAAATTTCTAGTAATTTTTTTTTTTTTATGAAATTATGGTTGTGTACATAGATACTTTCATGGAGTACAGTGTGTTTTTTCCATATAAAATTCAGATCACATAACTCTTTCGCCTTTTATGTATGTAATTTATTAACAGCTTTTAAAAATACAGATTATTTTTTTTCCCTTTCTTGTGTAGGGCATTTGTGTTTTTGTGAAAAATGGGATAATGGCTACAATGCAATTTGGAAGAGGTAGGGGAGTGAACCATCCATAATAAGATATGTTCTATTGTGCTTTTGTTATAGTGTTTAAGTGTGAGAAAAATAAACATGGTATGTTGCCTATTTTATTTTTCCTAATTTAGAAGATACTTTGTATAGCAGCTAATTGATAATAACAACAAATTAATAGTATGTGGCATTGGTTTAGTAATTATATGATAGGGCATTGTGCTAACCATTTTATATATATTTATCTAATTTATTTTTTGTCACAATTCTGTGAGTGCTGATATTATAATGATTGCCATTTTACAGATGAGCAAACAGGTTTAGAAAGGTTAAAGTAAGTTACCAATGTCACATAGCTAGTAAATAGGAGTGCCAAAATTCAAACTGAGGTTCATTTTAACTACAAAACACATATAATGTGCTCATAAAGCATAAATTAAAAATATGTCTTGATTCTTGTGAATTAGTTTTAAGTAAGTACTATTTGTTGTTAAATTACATGACAATTACATTACAATTTGCTATCAATTGCTAGGAAACGTCATGGCAATCATTCACTCTGGAATATTCAAGCTAAAGTTGGAAAACAATTATATTTTATTCTTTAGCTTATTGGTAGTATTTAGTAGCAGATATACCTTCCTAATATTCTTGGCTTACAGCAGTTTTAAAAATAAGTATGTGTAAAGGACAGAAAGATTAGCTAAAAATTTAAATGACTCCATAAAGTTGATGACCTATAGTTGAATTATCATTATTCAAATTACACCCATTATCCATCTTGATAATGTGATTAAATATGTGATTGTCATTAAATAACTATGATAGAAGTGTATTTTTATAACCAGCAATGATTTAAATATGTAAGAAGCCAAGAAGTCTGGACTTTTGGTCACTCGTCATTTAGTTTTTGTCATCATCTACTTTAGGCTCATTTTTCAAAATAATTATTGATTTTAACTATAAGAGCAGTGGCTGCTCTGAGGTTATTGGAGAATAATGGCAAGCAAGGTCTTGTGACTGCATATGTGTATATCCTTAAACTATATATTTTTTCAAAGCTCATTAATTATCCATTTCACTTCTTAATGGATGCTACCAGTATATCTTTATATATAACTGAAAGTAGTATTACAGTGCATAAGTTATTTTCAAATGTGCAGTAATGTGTTACAAAATAAATTATCTGTAAGATGGCAAATGTATGTTTCTAATGTATATAAAACTGTATAGTGTTTACAGTTATGCTTTTTATATGATTATTGGCTCTGTATATAACTAGCTTTTATGTTGCTGTTCATATCATCATTTTGTATAGTCCTTTAAAGAGTGTTTAAACCATCCTCTATTATCTTAAAAAATCTCTTTAAACTTTCTGGGTTGTAAATATATAGAATGCTCAACAGTAACTAGTCTTTTATATTAATGTTCAACTGATTTCTTAAGACGCATATGTGTATCTGAAGAATCCTTCTCAAGATTTTCTTCCAAAAATGGGAGTGATTACAATGTTTGGATTGGTGGGCTTGCTTTCATCAAGTAAAGGTAGGGTTTTAAAGTGTGTGTGTATATATATATATATATATATATATACACATATATATACTGTGCAATGCTATTAGTTTCTGAATTTTACTGTTGCAAGACAAACTTATATGGTTTATTCAATATTATCAGGATAGGTTACTGTAAAATTTTTAGATTATAATTTTTTTTTAGTATGACATGTTTACTTTTATAAAGACTTTGTGTTTTCAAAACTATAGCTATTTTAAAAGCTATTACATCATTAATCATTAGGGAAATGAATACTAAAACCACAGTGGGATACAATGGCATAGGTATTAGAATGTCTAAAATTTAAAAGACTGACCTTATTAATCAACCATAATCAAGAATTGAAAACAACTGAAATTTTTATAAAATACAGTAGAATATCAGAGTGCTTTGTACTTAGTTTGGATAAATATCATGGAGCTTTTGTTTCAGTGAAGTGTGTTTGTGTGTATGCATGCATGCAATATGCCATAGATCATAATGTAAGATTTGGTTTTTAGTATAAGTCATGGTCAAAAAAGTTTGAAAGCTGTTAGGCTAATCCTGTTATCCTAAAGATAGAGATCTAGAGACCATGGAATATTATGCAGCCTTAAAGATGGAGGCTTTACCTTTCGTGTATACATGGATGGAGCTGGAACACATTCTTCTTAGCAAAGTATCTCAAGAATGGAAGAAAAAGTGTCTAATGTACTCAGCCCTACTATGAAACTAATAGAGCTTTCATATGAAAGCTATAACCCAATTATAGCACAAGAAGAAAAGGGGAAGGGGTGTAAGGGGAGGGGAAAAGATGGGTGGAAGGAGGGTAATTGGTGTAGGAGAAAACACAATAACTAAGAAAATACCATGAAAGCTATGTTAACCAGTTTGATGAAAATATTTCAAATTGTATATAAAACTAGCACGTTGTACCCCATGACTGCATTAATGTACACAGCTATGATTTAATAATAATAATAAAAAAGAAATCATTCAGTGGTTTCATAGTACATAGCACACATCTAGTGATTGGCTGTGTACACAGTCCTCTAATTATGGGAATAGGGCTGTCAAATCCAAATGAAATTTATTTTCTCATAGACTAAATTCATATATCAGTTAAAGAGAGGATGAATTATTAATTAAAAAATAAAAATAAAACCATAGTCACTTTAAGGACATAAAAACCAAAAAAAAAAAAAAAGAAAAAAAAAGACAGGATGAAGTTAAGTCTTCTCAATCTTTAAAATGACATTGAAGGAAAACTGTCACCTACCAAGTTAA
>NW_003852581.1:1053422-1056153 GCF_000181295.1 Otolemur garnettii
AAGAGAGGATGAATTATTAATTAAAAAATAAAAAAAAACCATACACTCTTTAAAGGGATAAAAACCAAAAAAAAAAAAAAAAGAAAAAAAAAGACAGGATGAAGTTAAGTCTTCTCAATCTTTAAAATGACATTGAAGGAAAACTGTCACCTACCAAGTTAAGTTGGATCAATATATTATGGGAATGCCATTGAACCAAGAGTACCTTGATTAGTTATATTAGTTCTATAAAGTCGAGAACTAAACTAGAGATACTAGAATAATAGTGAGTGGGATTAGAGTAAAGGAGCAACTTAGGCCGTGTTTCAACATACCTAGGCCTTCTTTCCCTGTACCACTCACAAAAAAAGATATCAATATCTAAAGGAAAGCTAAACTAGAGGCTGAAGCAGCCTACCTACCCATCTTCACTAAAATTCAGTCTTACCTGGTATTTTCCACCTTTGTCTTTCTTGATAAACCAGATAAGCTTTTTAAATTAGGGGTTATAAAAGCAATTCCAGAGAATAAAATTACTTATCTCAACTTAAAAACCCGTCATCCATTCACCCAGATCATATTTATAGAATCCAAGATACCTTAATAAACATTTAAGAGACATATTATTGTGAAACAACAGTTAGAACTAAGCTGTGGCTTAGAGTGATGAATTTCAAATTATTCTGCATAACCTAGGGTATGAGGATAGGAGAAAAGCCACATAGGCAGAGATCAATACTCTACTTCCCATCTCCATGTTAATCAGAGCAGCTTTAAGTTTATAGGCTTTCATATTGAAGTTCTAGTGAAATTCTATTTAGATTATTTTTTGAAGGGGTTTTGCTGTCCAAAGAAAAATAGGAAAATGACTCTCAAATCCTTAAAGTTAAAGCACATCTGGAATGGCAAATTATGTCAAGTTACTTGCAATTATTATTACTTCTGTATTCTAAATCAGTGGCACGAAGGAGTTATGTACAATTAAAAGTCCTTAGCTGATTATTTAGTTGAGTCATTCACTTTCCTAAGTACTTAATCATAAAAGGACACATAAAATAGTACCATTTTACATCAACATGGTGTCACAAACATAGTAGTTGATTAATTCTCTATATTATCGTGCTTTATTTGATACTTGAAAAATTGTGGTTGCAATTTTGGGATTTCTGGGACTGGAAAAATACCTAGCTTCAATAAAGAAAAAAAAAATCAGTGGTTCATTCTGTGTAGGCATCCATTAGTATTAGTTTGAAAATACAATTCTTGGGTGGTGCCTATGGTTCAAAAGGGTAGGGCACCAGTCCCACATGCCAGAGGTGGCAGGTTCAAACCCAGCCCCAGCCAAAAACTGCAAAAAAAGAAAAAAAAAAAAGAAAATATTTTTCTTAAATTGGACATGACAGCTAAAGGGTATTAATTGCATTGAGATTCTTAAGGGCACTTTAGTTTCCATCTTGATTGGTATTAGGAGCTAAAAAGTAATTTAACAGAGAGTGATGGTTTAAAGGAAAGCAAAGAGGGCATTGTGGTATAAGACCATCACTTCTCTGGTGGTATCTATATGGAGTTTAATAATTTGTTTGAATTTTATAGGTTCTAAGTATAAGAAAATTACTTATCCTCTAGGACTGACTGCTTTAGGAGCAACTGTTTGCTACCCAGTTCAGTCAGTAATAATTGCTAAGGTAAGTTCTTTTCAAGTGGTAGCATAATTTCAGTATTTGTTTAAACTCTCAGTGTGACAATATTTAAGTGTCACATAGCACCTGCAACATTTAATTTTCACAGACATATTGTTGTTATCAACTCTTATCTTGGCAATATCAAATTATCATCTCAGCATAGTAAATGTCATTCTTAATTACATGATCACCATGAAATAGTGGGGAAAAAATACTGCTCCATGGTTGAGCTATGTAAAATTCAATTTTTAATTAAGAGAAGATTACACCTACTGACAACTGTACTGCAGATTAAGAAACAAAAAATTGATAGATTATGGAAGCTTCTGAAGGTGAAAAAAAGTACACACACATATAAAGCTGTGTTTTGAAACCACCTGGAACTAAGAGACACCTATTACAAATGCTTATTATACTTGTTTTGTTACTTTCTCGAATGCTTTTTCTGCACCTATTGAGAAGATCATATGGTCTTTGGTTTTGCTTCTGTTGATATGGTGAATAATGTTTATGGACTTGGGCATGTTAAACCAGACTTGCATCTCTGGGATGAAACCTATTTGATCATGATGTATGACTTTTTTCATGATAAGCTATAATCATTTGGCTAGGATTTTGTTGAGAAATTTTGCAACTATATTCATTAGTGAAATTGGTCTGAAATTCTCCTTTTTAATTGGGTCTTTTCCTGATTTTGCTATCAGGATGATATTTGCTTCATAGAACGGGCTGGGGAAGATTCCTTCCTTCTCAATTTTTTGGAATAATTTCTGCAGTATAGGACTAAGCTCTTCTTTGAAGGTTTGATAGAATTCTGGTGTGAAGCCATCTGGACCAGGGCATTTTTTTGTTGGGAGATTTTTTTTTTTTTGTTTCTTTGATCTCATTGCTTGAACTTGGTCTGTTCAAGAGATGTATTTCATCTGGGCTAAGTCTAGGGAGAGGGTGTGATTCCAAATATTGATCCATTTCCTTCACATTGCCAAATTTCTGTGCTATAATTAGGTTATGACATTCTTATAAAAGCTATGAATTAGTTTCAAAATAGAGATGTATACATTGGATACTTT
>NW_003852581.1:1058386-1069642 GCF_000181295.1 Otolemur garnettii
CTCTTCAACATTTCCACTGCATTCTGGCTAAGTCTTGGGAGATGATGTGCTTCCAAGTATTGGTCAATTTCCTTCAGATTGTCATATTGCTGGGAATAAAGTTTCTTGTAATATTCATTAAGGATTTTTTGAATTTCTAAAGGGTCTGTTGTTATTTCATCTTTACCATTTCTGATTGAGGCTTTATTCTTTTTTTCTTGGTTAGGTTGGCCAAAAGTTCATCGATTTTGTTGATTTTTTCAAAAAAGCAACTTTTTGATTTGTTGATCTGTTCTATAATCCTTTTGTTTTCAATCTCATTTAATTCTGCTTTAATTTCGGTTATTTCTTTTCTTCTACTGGATTTGGAATTGGAATGGTCTTCCTTTTCCAGCTGCTGGAGATATCCCATTAAGTTGTTAACTTCCTCTCTTTCCGTTCTCTTGAGGAAGGCTTGCAATTGTATAAATTTCCTTCTTAGGACTGCCTTTGCGGCATCCCAGAGGTTCTGATAACTTGTACCTTCGTTGTCATTTTGTTCTAAAAATTTGGTAAATTCCTTCTTGATCTCGTCTCTGACCCATGTATCATTCAGCATAAGGTTATTTAGCTTCCAGGTTTTTGTACAAGTCTGCAGATTCCTGTTGCTGCTGAGTTCAACTTTTATTCCATGATGGTCCAAAAAGATGCATGGAATAATTTCTATTCCTTTAAATTTGCTGAGGTTAGATTTGTGGCCTAAGATGTGATCGAATTTTGGAGTATGTTCCATGTACTGATGAGAAAAATGTGTATTCAGTTTTGTTAGGATGAAATATTCTGTAGATGTCTGATAGGTCCAGAAGTTGAATAGTTTAACTCTAAGATTTCTTTGCTAAGCTTCTCATTGGAGGATCTATCCAACACTGCCAAAAGCGTGTTAAAATCTCCGACTATGATGCAGCTGGGGGAGATCAAGTTGCTCATGCCAGTTAGAGTCTCTTTTATAAATTGAGGTGCATTGTGGTTGGGTGCATAGATATTTATAATTGAGTATTGCCCTTAACCAATATAAAGTGGCCATCTTTATCTTTGGTTATTTTTGTTGGTTTAAAACCTATTGTATCTGCAAATAAAATTGCAATACCTTCTTTTTTCTGCTTTCCATTAGCCTGGTATATAAATGACCATCCTTTCACCCTGAGTCTATATTTGTCTTTTCAGGTAAGATGAGATTCTTGTATACAACAGATGTCTGGTCTGAGTTGCTCTATCCCATCAGCCAATCTGTGCCTTTTCAGAGGGCAATTTGAGCTGTTCACATTGATTGAAATTATTGGTAAGCCTGATAAAATTTTAGGTATTAAGTCAGTCACAAATCCAGTGGACATTTTTAATCCTTTCACCACTGTAGAGGTTGGAATTTGATCAATAGTTTCCTTTTGTGGTCGAGGTTGCACTGGTCATTATGCGGAATAGGTCTCAGAATATCCTTGAGAGCTGGTTTGGTTATGGCAAATTTCTTCAATGCATGGATGTCATTAAAGTATTTAATTTAATTTCTCCATCAGAAATGAAACTCAGTTTAGCTGGATACCGGATCCTGGGCTGAAATTTATTTTGTTTTAAGAGATTAAATGTCGATGATTAAATGAAAGGTTTCAGCAGAGAGATCTGCAGTAATTCTAATATTCTTCCCCTTGTAGGTTGTGGTTTTCTTACCTTTCACTGTATTCAAGATTTTCTCTTTCATATTAACTATAGTGAAGTTAATTATGATGTGTCTGAGGGATGTCTTATTCGGGTTGAGTCGTGCTGGGGTTCTGAAGCTGTCTGAAATCTGAATTTCAGGATCTCTTGACATATCTGGCAAGTTCTCTTTCATAATTTCATAAAGAAGAGCCTCTGTGTTTTGCAAAGCAACTTCGTCACCTTCAGGGATTCTTATAAAGCGAATATTAGTTTTCTTCAAATTATTCCAGAGCTCTCTGAGTGAATGATCCATTTTTGCTTTCCATTTCTGATTCTCTTTGGACATTTGGACATATTCAGAAGCTTTGTCTTCTACATCTGAGATCCTTTCTTCTGCCTCCTACACTTTGTTACCGAGAGATTCTACCATATTTTTCAGATCTTTGAGGGCTGCAATCTCTTGCCTTAATGTTTCAAAATCTTTGGTGGTTTTGTCTTTTAATTCATTGAAATCTTGAGTGAAATTTTGGAATGCTCCTTGAATTTCTAGTTTTATCTTTGCCTCTATTCTGTTTATCTTATTTGCAATCCAAGTTCTGAGTTCAATTTCTAACATCTCAGCCATTTGTTATAAAGGGGATCTTCAGTTTTGTCTGCCACATCTTGCCCCCATTTCTTGGAGGTTTTGACCTACTCTTGTTATTCATATTACCAGCCACATCCTTTCTTGGGGGGGTGATCTACTCTGGTTATTCCTATTACCAGAGTTTTTCCGCTGATTTCGCCCCATGATTATTTTACCCCATTTGACTTTTCCCCTTGAGGTTTGTCAAGAACCGGAAGGTGTTATGGCCTGAGAGACTGGGGACCTGCTTGGTGTGGTGTGGCTAAGTGGCTCTGTCTTATTTTCAGCTGGTCTCTGTCCTACCCTAGTGATTCAGTTACTCTTGATTGAAGTCTCTGCTTTAAATACCAGCAATTAAGTTGTCCCACCCCCCACAAACAAGAATTAGGCAAGAATAATCAAACCTTCCCTCAATCATATACCCAGGGTGTCCCTTTGAATAATCCTTGGGTGGTCTACCCAGTTTAAGGAGTCCAAATCAGTTGTCCCAGTCAGCACCAGTTTCAGGTGGAAGAGTTCAAAAGTCTAGTAGCTAGATAAGAGGGGTCTGCTCGCAGCTCAGATATAACTTGCTCCAGTGCTCCGTGAGGGCAAAGGGACCCACCCAACAAATGGGTTAGTCTGGGAAGGTTAATACTTCCTTCCCCACCTTGCACCCAGTCACTTGTAATCCCCCATGTCCGTGACCCTATTCACTCCAGTAGGCAACTGCTCCCAGGGTCTATGACTGCCAAAATCACCCAGAAATCTGAGTCTAGCAGGGGGGCATTGTGTGTTTAAATTAGGCTTCTGTCCTGTGTAGATTCCTCTGCAAGTCAGAGACTGCTAGAACTGATCAGGAACTCAACCCTCGGCAGCAAACAATCAGAGTTTACACTCAGGTGTCAATCCCAGCCTCTGCCCACCTACTGCCTTTGTCTCAGCATTCCCCTGAGGGTGAGGTGCTCACTGGAAAATCTGAGTCCAGTCTGGCAGGGGAAGAATTTAGGCTTTGTAAGTTCTTGCCGTTCCAGCCTCAAACCTTCTGTCCTGTCTAAATTCTTCTGCAAGTCAGAGGCTGCTAGAGCTGGTGAGGAACTCAGCGCTGGGCAACAAGCAATCAGGTGTCAATTCCAGCCTCTTCCTGCCCACTGCCTTTGTCTCAGCTGTGTTCCCCTGAGGGCTGGTGCTAATAGTCTCTTTACTTACGAAAGTTACAAAGTCCATTCTGGCTGTGGCTGCTGTCTGGAACCTCTGGTTGCCCAGAGAACCAGGGCTTGCCTATCTGAAATGGCGTCAGTTCGCAGCCCAGGATGCTACTCTTGCTGTATGGCTTCCTCCGAGCCAACTTTCTTCTCCTCACCTGTGCCACAGTCAGCACAGAGCAGCACCAGCCCTTTCCCCCTCCACTTCTCTCAAGGAGATGCCCAAGAATCTGGACTCCATAGGTAACAAACCTCCAGACCTCAGGGTGGGGGGAAGTAAATCCTTGGACTTCAGTGTTGCAGGTGGGGACTATATACAGTTTTATACAGTTTTACAGTTTTATGCCTAGCAGAAGGGTGCCGTGGCATGCCAGCAGAGTAGGAGGTCCAGTTTTTAGGGGGTCTCTCCCATGGGATAGAGCAGGAGGAAGTTTGAACTCTGCTTGCTTGTTTGCATGGAGTAAACTGCGAGTCCTTCTTGTAGGGGAGGGGACTCCCATCCACTTGGTGGTGGATTTTGTACATTTTGATTGTATTTTGGGGGTCACAGCTCACCTCAGGAAGATTGAAGTGTGCTCTTCAATCTTCTCTCTTGGCTCTGCTCCAAACCATCAGCTCCCTTGCTAAACTTCTGTCCTTTAAGCCTCCTTCTGGACGGGAGCTTCTGTAAAAACTGGCTGCAGTCCGCCATCTTGGCTCCGCCCCTTGACTTCCAACTTTTAACTCTGAGTTTTGTCTTTTGACATGAGGTGTGTTTCCTGCAGGCAGCAAATAGATGGCTTTTTTTTTTTTAATTTAATCAGCCAATCTATGCCTCTTCAGTGGGGAATTCAAG
The DNA here is from genome assembly GCF_000181295.1 of Otolemur garnettii. NCBI lineage: Eukaryota > Metazoa > Chordata > Mammalia > Primates > Galagidae > Otolemur > Otolemur garnettii. The sequence goes on from NW_003852581.1 coordinate 1,062,681, forward strand.
CCTTTAACATTTATTTAGATAATTGATAAGTGTGGTGCATTCTATGCACCTTATTTTGTGAAAGTCTATTGCTTAGTTTTGTCTTTTGCATCATTGTGGAAGCTAGGTTCTGTCCTTTTATTTCTGGGTGTTTACTTTGCTGAAGGTCCATTGTGATGGTCACTGTGTAGAACAGGTTGAAATATTTCCTGTAAAGCTGGTCTTGTGGCAAATTTCCTCATATTTACATATCATTAAAAAATTTGACTTCTCTCTCAATTTTAAAGCTTAACTTAGCAGGATATAGAATTCTGGGCTGGAAATTGTTCTGTTTAAGTTGATTAAAGATAGATGACTATTGTCTTCTGACTTGAAAAGTTTCATTAGAGAAGTCTGCAGTTACCCTGATAGATTTGCCCCTGTAGGTCAGTTGGCACGTACTCCTGACCGCTTGCAAAATCTTTTCTTTTGTCTTGACTTTAGATAGTTTCATCACAATGTGTCTTGGAGAAGTTCTATTTGAATTGAGGTGACCAGGGGCCCAATATCCCTCTGCAAGGAGTATGTCAGAATCTTTGGTGATATTTGGGAAATTTTCATTTATAATATTCCTAGAATGGCTTCCATTCCTCTGGAGAATTCTTGTATCCCTTCTGGGATACCTATAACTCATATGTTTGAATGCTTCATAAAGTCCCATAATTCTGTCAGTGAACATTCTGCTTCCTTTCTCTTCTTTTCTGCCTCTTTAACTATGTGAGTTATCTCAAGAACTTTATTCGCTACCTCTGAGATTCTTTCTTCTGCATGATCTAATCTGTTGTTGACACTTTCTACTGCATCTTTAAGTTCCCTAATTGACTGCTTCAGTTCCTTCAGCTCTGCTATATCCTTTCTAGATTCTTCGTATCGTTCATCTCGTATTTGATTCTGGTTTTGGATTTCCTTTTGCTTATTTTCTACTTTATCAGCAATTTCCTTCATTTTTTTTTTGATTGTTTTCTACATTCTCAGCAATTTCCTTCATTGTTTTCATCACCTGTATTTTAAATTCCCCTTCTTTCTTTTCTAACATTTCTTTATAGGTGGAATCTTCTGCTGTATCTGCCTCACAGTCCCTTGAAGTGGTTGCTCTTGACTGGTATTTCAAGTTCCCAGGATTTTTCTGCTGATTCTTCTTCATGAGTGCTTTCTTTCTGTTTCCTTACCCCAATTTTCCTTTCATTTCCTCTTGCTGTTTAAGTTACTGTGCCTCTGTCCTAAAGTTTTAATGGATCCTTTTGAAACAGGACTAGAAGGATGAGAAGATTGAAGAACAAGAAGGGGAAAAAGATTTTTAAAAGAAAGAAAAAAGAGAAAGAAGATGGGGTTAGCAAAAGGAAATATTAACAAAAAGAAGAAAGGATTAATATAGGTGTATAGTAGTGTACTATGACCCAACCTTAAAAACCTGCAACCTCTGGGAGTACTGGGTTGGGTGGTTCCCTTGAGGTCAACAGCTCTTTGCCAGCCTGACAGCCTGATCAGACACAGTACTCCACCTCCACCAGGTAGAGAGGAAAAATTAAAATACTATAAATCAAACCAAAACAAACAAACAAAAACTCTTACAGGATAAAATTGGGGGGGGGAATGTAATAGGGGTAGAAACATTGGAAAAATGAAATTCTAATTGTTAAAGAAGGCAAAAATGGAAGATTGTATTTAAACTAGAATAGTAAAAAAGAGAGAAAGAGAAAAGAATAAAAAGAAGAATGTCAAGGAAAGATGTTGCAATAAAGAGGGGAAAAAAAACAGAAACCCCCAAAACAAAAAAACAAACCAAACAGTATATATATCTTGTTGAATATTGTCCAGGCAACAGGTGATCTTCTGAGGTATGAGATGTTAATCACAATGTTGATACAGCTGTATGAGATGGAGACTGGAGGCCTTTGCTGATTTCTCACACACTGCAGGCTTGGGAGCCCAAATGCATCCTCAGCCCACTTAACCTCCAAACTGTGAACCTTGACTAAGCAAAAGCTTTCTAAGGAAAGCACTTATTGCTGGGATCTCTCCTGGTATTCCTTCCTGCTTATCCACTGCACTAAAACCGGTCACACTCTATGCCCTGAGGGCCAAGGCTGTTAATTGGCCAAACACTTAGATCTCCACTCTTCCCCAACATCTCAGTCCCTGCCTTTCAGCAGCTCAGTCACTAGATTACTCACCCAAGGTCTCCCAGCCTATTCCTGCACTGCAACACACAAGAGCAGCTCCCCCACAATAACTGTGCAGGTAGCCCACAGCTGAACAATATTAGCTCCTTTCCAGCTCACTGGCTCAATTTAGGGCCCCAGACAATGCCCAAAGTCATCTGCACACCCACCCAAGATCTCCCAAGGCAGTTCAATAGAGTGCCCAAGTCCAAAAAAATTTAAAAAGCCCACAGGTAAGGCTTTTCCTGCTTGCAATCACACTGTTGCTATGATTACAGATGCAGGTAACCTCCGACTGAACAAATGCACCTACTACTTGCTAGTCTTCCACCACCACTTTTGTCCTCCTCATGGGGTCTAGAAGTCTCTCACTGACTTCCTGTGTCATTAAAGGGAAATTTCTGGGCAGAACCCACCAGCCAGTGATGCCTGGAGTCTTCTCTCCCCATTCTCACTGTGCCTGGTTGCACAGAAGCTGTTTCTTGGTCGCCATCTTGCTCCTCATTCAGAAGATTTGCCACTGGCTCTGTGGAGTTAGACTAAGATTTCAACCTGAAACTGAAATTGACTGCTGCAGGTGCCACCTAACGGCGGGCAAAAGCAAAGCTAAGCCCAGAAAGTCCTGTTTTGTTACTTTCTAATGAGCTTACCTACAAATTCAAAGATTCTTTTAATGATTTAAACAGTTTTTGTCAGTATCTTACTTTATTTTTAATACAAGTGCATATTGAGAAGGAAAGCTTTGGGATATGCCTTTCTTTTTCTCCTTTCCTTTTCTCCATAATTATGAACAATTAGCATTTCTCCCTCATATTCGAAATAGTGGTTAGTATTACCAGAACAACTTTTTATATTTCTGTTCTCATTATTATATCTCTTCAATTATTGATGTAAACATACCTGCTTATTCAGTGTTTTCAAAATTTCAGGATATAATATACTACGTAGTTTATAATATGTTCAGGCTATACACGTTTATAACAAAGGAAATGATCATTATTCTTTAAAGGTAGTTGCCTATGAGGTGATAGATAACATGAGAAACTTATTTTATTATAAAAACTCTTTTCTAAGGATGTATATAAGAATTATCTAGTTAAATTGAAAAAATGTTAATGCTGAAAGAAAACTTTAAGCTCATATAATTCAACTTTTGTATTTTCTCATTTACGGATAAGGAAACTGTGGTCAAAGAAGTTTCACAGTGACTACTTGTCAAGGATCATGCTTGACATCGTGCTTATTTCTTATTTCCTTGTCCATTACTCTTCCCAGTGGATGATGCTGTCCCTGATTCTCCCTCTTTTCTTTAGAGTAATGACTTACTGTTTATTTTCTAAATGATACCTACTCATCTTTAAATATTTAAGCCTTACAGAAAAGGTTAGAATAATAAAAAAAAAACTACCCATCCAAAATCTTCAATTTATAAAAATATCAAGTGACAAGTTTTACACTGTATGTGCATTTATCTAACAGAAAGAGAACATAGTTTTCAAGGGATCTATAATATATAAAAGGTTAGAAAATGATAATATTTACGATCCTTTGAAAAATAAAAGTCCCTCTTCAATTATTCATCACTTTGAAAATATACTTCAAAATGGGATTACTCTTGTCTTTGTATATTTTCTCACAATATTTTGTTATTATTTCACATAAAGAGTAACAATTAGTTTGTCTTAGAGAACTAAAAATAGCTAGAAATAAATTTACCTAATAATATTTTAGGTTTTTTTGAAAAATTAATTACACACACATATGAATCATAGAGATCCCTGAAGGAGAAGAAGAGAGTCATAAAAGCACAGAAGCTCTACTTCAGGACATCATTGTTGAGAATTTCCCAAGCATTATGAGAGAACCAGAAATAAACATACTAGATAGTTACACAACATCAGGATGACACAATTCAAACAAAGCATCTCTTACACACATTGTAATTATTGGCTAAACTGAAAATGAAAAAGAAAATTATGGAAGCTGTTAGGCATAAGCAACTTTTTACCTATAAGGGGAAAAAGCATTAGGTTGACAGCAGACTTTACAGCAGGAACTTTACAGGCCAGAGAGAGTGGCCTATCTTTAACCTTCTTAAACAAAGCAACTTTTAGCACAGGATACTGTATCCTGCTAAACTAAGTTTCATATTCAGTGGAGAAATCAAATCTTTTACTGACAAGCAAACATTGAGGAAATTTGCCACTATAAGATGAGCTTTGTAGGAGATACTAAGAGAGACCTGTTCTATATTCTTTTCATTGCAATGGATAACTAGCAAAGTAAGATACTTGGAAACTAAAGGACAAAGTCTAGCTCCCATATTGTCCCAAGAGATAAAACTAAGCAACACATTTCCACAAAACAAGGTGAACAGAGCTTCATCATACTTATCAATTCTCTCAACAAATGTGAATGGCTTGAATTCTCCACTGGAAAGGCACACGTTGGCTGACTGGATAAAAGGCACAAGACAAGTATATGTTGTCTTCAGGAAGGACATCTAAGCTCAGAAGACAAAACAAGACCCAGGGTGAAGGGTTCGAAAATAATATCTTAGGCAAAAGGAACCTAGAGGAAATCAGGACTTGCCATCTTATTTGCTGATACATTGGGTTTTAAATCAACAAAAGTAAAGAAAAACAAAGATAGACACTATATACGGGCCAAGGGAATAATATAATGAGGATTTCAATCCTAGGTATTTTTACACACAACTTACATGTTCCCAAATAAAATGAACCCTAAATGGTCTGAACAATATAATATCCTACAACACCATAATAACCAGGAACTTCAACACACCACTGACAGAACTAGACAGATCTTTTAAGCAAAAACTAAACAAAGAAATGATGGACCTAAACATGACTTTAGAACAAATGGGCTTAACAGATATATACAGAACATTCCATGCCAATAAAATTAAGTATACATTGTTCTCATCAGCCCATGGATCATCCTTCAAAATTGATCATATCTTAGGACACAAATCAAATCTCAACAAATTTATTTGTTGAGCAGATATTACATATTGTATCTTTTCACACCACAATAGAATAAAAGTAGAACTCAACTCCAAAAAAACCTTCAGCCCAACAGCAAAGTCATGGAAGCTTGACAACCGTTTACTGATTGACAGATGGGTCAAGGACAACATAATGAAGGAAATTAGTAGATTCCTCGAACAAAATGGCAATTAAGCCACAAGCTATAAAAAAAAAAGTTGGATAGTGAAAACACAGTCCTAAGAGGGAAATGTATTCCATTAAATGCCCACATCTCCAAAATAGAAACAGTGTAAATCAGTAACCTAATAAATTATTTCAGGAAGCTAGAAAAGGAAGAATAATCCAATTCCAAGCCTAGCAGAAGAAAACAAATAACCAAAATTGGAGCAGAATTAAATGAAATCAAAAACAAAAGAATTCTCCAGAGGACTAATGAAACAAAAAGTTGGTTCTTTGGAAAGATAAATAAAATTGATAAACCTTTGTCCAGATTAACTATCAACAGAAAAGTAAGCTCTCTCATAACTTCAGTCAAAAACAAAAAAGGGAAAATAACAACATATATCCCAGGAATACAAAAAGTAATCAGTGATTACTAACAAAAACTCTAAGCCCAGAAATTTGAAAATGCAGAGGAGGAGCAGCAATACCTAGAATCACATAACCTTCCAAGTCTTAAACAGAAAGAATTAGAACTCTTAAACAGACCAGAATCAGGCACCAAAATTGCAGCAATGATAAAAAAGTTTTCAACAATAAAAATAATATACTAAACCAGACAATTCTACAGTAGAATTGTACCAAACTCTCAAAAAAGTGTCCATACCTATATTGCAGGACCAATTCTAAAACATTGGGAAGGGAGGAACCCTTCCCAACTCCCCCTATGAAGCAAATATAATCCTGATACCAAAACCAGGAAAGGACCAAATAGAAAGAAAACTACATACCAATATAATTAATGAATATTGATTTTAAATAATAAGATCTAGCAAACAGAATAATTAAACATCATGATGCAACACTGATTCTACATATGCAAATCCATAAATGTACTTCAACACAAAAAAAAAAAGAAATAAAAGTAAAGACCATATGATATTTTCAATAGATGCAGAAAAAAGCATTAAACAAAATTCAGCATCCTTTGTTGGTAAGAACACTTTAGAAAATAGGCATAGACAAAACACTTATTAAACTGATAGAAGCCACCTATGGCAAACCCACAGCTAACATCATGTTTAATGAAGTAAAACTGAAAGCATTTCCACTTAAAACTGAGACCAGATAAAGATGACCACTATTGTCAGTACTTTTCTACATAGTGCTGGTAGTCCTAGCCACTGCAATCAGGCAAGAGAAGGATATTAAGGATATCCATATCCAAATGGGAACATAGGAGGTCAAACTTTTACTTTTTGGTAATGATATGATTTTACTTAGAAAACCCCAAGGACTCAACCATGATATTCCTGGAAGTGATCAAGGAATACAGTAGCATCTCATGATGCAAAATCAACATCCACAAATCTGTAGCCTTCATATATACTAACAACAATCAAGCTGAGATTCAAATCAAAAACACTATTCCCTTAATAGTAGCTTTAAAGAAAATGAAATAACTTGCAGTATACTTGATAAAGGATGTGAAAGATCTCTACAGAGAGAACAGGGCAGCACCTGTGGCTTAAAGGAGTAGGGTGCCGGCCCCATGTGCCAGAGGTGGTGTGTTCAAACCCAGCCTCAGCCCAAAAATGGCAAAAAAAAAAAA
>NW_003852581.1:1069783-1086173 GCF_000181295.1 Otolemur garnettii
AAAAAAAAAAAAAAATCTCTACAGAGAGAACAGAAATACCTAAAATCATTAGCAACTGGAAGAACATACTATGCTCATGGCTGGGAAATATCAACAATGTTGAAATGCCTATACTAGCCAAAGCCATTTACAGATTTAATATGATCCCAATTAAAACATTAACTTCATATTTTGAAGAACTTGGAAAAAAACAGATCTTAATTTCCTGTGGATCCAGAAGAAACCCTGAATGCCATTCTAAACTTTAAAACAAATCTGGGGTATTTTGTAACCAGATGTTAGATTCTACTAGAAGTGAATAGTGATCTGATAGCATGGTATTGGCATAAAAATACAGAGTTACATCTATGAGACAGGATAGAAAACATAGAGATAAGGCAGTCTCATGTTGTCATTTGATATTCTATAAACCAAACAGAAAAGTAAATGTACAATGGGGATAAAAATCCTTATTTAATAAATGGAACTGGGAGAAATGTTTAGCCACATGGAAAAGAATGAAACAAGAACTGCACCTCTCACCACTTACAAAAATTGACTCATGCTGGATAAAAGATTTAACTCTAAGACATGAAATCATAAAAACTCTAAAAGAAGACATGAGAAAAACTCTTTGACAGTATGGACCTGGGGGTAGATTTTATGAAGAAGAGCCCATTGGCAATTGCAGTAGCATCAAATATAAACAGATATGACCTGATCAAGCTTCAAATCTTCCCGCACAGCTAAGTCCATAATAAAAAAAGAAAATAGACAACTATCAGAATGGGAGAGGATATTCACATGTTACTAATCTGACAAGGGGCTAATAACCAGAATCTACAAAGAACTCAAGCAAGAAAAGAATAAACAATCCATTTAATTTAGGTATGTAGAGATCAATCATATATGCAGAACAGAATCTTGAAGGATGGGCAACAAATACATGTAAAAATGCTCATCGTTCCTAAGCATCAGAAAAATATAAATCAAAACCACCTTGAGATATCAACTAGCACGAGTGTGAATAGCTTACATCACAATGTCCCAAAGCTGTAGATGTTGGCAAGGATGCAGAGAGAAGGGAACATTTATTTACTATTAGCAAGATGACAAACTTATACAGTCTTTCTGGAAATATGTATGGAGAATCCTCAAAGAGGTAACAGTAGACCTTCTGTTTGATCCTGAAATCCTATTACTAGGTATCTACCTAGAAAAAAAAAATCATTTTACCCCAATGACTCAATTGAATTTGCACTCAATTCACAATCACAAAGATGTAGAAAAAACCCTAGTACCTATCAAGCTGTGAATGGGTTAATAAACTTTGGTATGTATACCATGGAATACTATTCAGCTATAAAAATGATGGAAACTTTATATCTTTTATATTTATCTGGATGAAGTTGAAGTATATTCTCTACTAAAGTATCTCAGGAATGGAAAAACAAGCATCCCATATACTCAATACTAATTTGAAACTAGAAGATGAACAACTACGGGCTCAAACAGGAGGAAAACCACAATTAAATTCAAGCAGGGGGAAGGTGGGAAGGGACTCAGTAGGCCTCCACCTAACGAGTACAATGTAGAGGTATATGGCACAGTCCCTGGGTGAAGGACTCAAGTACAACTTGGACTTCTCCTAAAAATTCAAATGATGTACTCTAATCATGTGTACCCTCATATTAATCTTAAATAATAATATAAAAACTATTAACCTTTAAATATTTGATTGACAAAGATTATACATATTCAGCTATACAACATAATGATTTAGTATACATATGCATTGTGAAATGATTAATATAAATCACTTAGCATATCCTTTACCACCTGTGGTATACATTATTCATCTTATAACTGTAAGTTTGTACCCTTTGACCAACAGATCTGTATTTACATTTACACTACCCCATCCTCTGGTAACCCACCATTCTATTTTCTGCTTCTATTCTGGGAATTTAACTAAAGGAAATGAAATTAGCATCTGAGCAATGAAAAAGAAGGAAATCTTTCCATTTGCAACAACATGGAACCTGGAGGACATCATGCTTAATGAATTATCCCAGACACACAAAAAAACAAATAATATATGATCTCACTTTTATCTGAAAGATATTTTTAAAAATACCTTGAATATTTTCAGAGATATATCCTCTTTATGGATAAAAAGATTAAATATTGAAATATGGCAGGTATTCCAAAAACTAGAAATTTAACTCAATTCTTACAAAAATCCTAGAATTGTAAAGTTTGATTTTTCTCAGCCAGTATTTATTGTATATCTACTATATGTTGGTAACTATAGCATAGGCAATAAGATAGATCAAGAGAATGTACAAAACAATTATATGAAGCATATACTGTTTACATAGGGTAAGGGGTTGGTATATGGTAAAAGTGGTGTTTCAGATGACTGTGTAAAGAAAGTATGGATTGTTCAAAAATGTATTGGGATAATAGGCTGTTCAGAAAAATATTTGGACATTTGCCAACTACTATGTAAGAATTAATTCTAGGTGGAATATAGATGTAACGATAAAATAACATACTATAAAAAGCATGAGAAAAAAGGAGAATATTTGTTTCATCTTGAAATGGGAAAGGCTGTCCTAAGCAAAATGAAATCTAGAAGCCTTCAAAAAAATCTACATATTTGACTACATCAAAATAAATATCTGTACTCACAGTATACTGTACACAAAGTTAATGGATAGATCAAAACTGGAAAAAAGGGAAAATTGTACCATATATTACAAAGGATTGATACACTTCATTATTAAAAGCTTCTATGAGAAAAAAGTGGATGCCCTCTAGGAAAATGAATAAAGTACATGAACAAGCAATCTATAAAATAAGAAACATAATGGGCTAATATAAGAAAGATACTCAAGTTTGTCAATAATCACATAAATGTAAATTTAAAAGATTATTTAGATATTGGTATTTAAGTTTTCAATTTTATGTAGATTTAAATATTCATAATACCACCACTGCTAGATAGGGTAGGAAAACACATATGTTCTTGGTGGAAGTGTAAATTGCTACAGTGTCTTCCTGACTTCTGGCAGCCAATGTAGTGATATTATCAAAGATGAAAATGAGTATACTCTTTAGTCCCATAATTTGCACTCTACAAATTTGTCCTTAATATAAGAGTATTGTGTCCCAGATCTATATATGAGGATGCTAATTTAAGCATTGCTTTTAATTGCCCCTCTCCCAACAAAAAAAGGAGAAGCCCCCATATGCTAACCAAGAAGGGATTTGTTAAATCATTGTGCCCATATCTGTCACATGATCTATGGTGCATCCATAATACTAAAGTGTGTGGCTATTTTAAAAATTAGATCTAATGGTATATAAAGTAATGTAACATCACATCTCATAGTAATATGTGTAGTGTGATTTCATTTGTATTTCAAAAGGAAATCAGTATATATGTACATAATTTATTTTAAAATTTAAAACGCAGCTGAAATTATAGTGTGTAATCTATTCTGTAACTTTTTTTTTTTAATTTAGTGATCAGGCTTTCATCCATGTCAATATATATACATCTACTGCATCTTTTCTGAAAGTTCTATGAACGTTAACATTCGTTTTGTTTTATAAAGGTGTGTGTTTGTATATATAATGTGTGAGTCATTAAGAAAGTTTTAAGATACACAAAAATTAAGAAATGTAAAATCTACACAGACAGAAACTACTGAAGTCCTCCCAGTAACACTAATAAGGCAAGCAAGTTGATGTATGGGAAAATCAGAAAGGATGCTGTTAGCTCTGTTTCTTGGAAGTGAAATAATGGACAATAACACAGTTTCTCTCAAAGCATGCATAGTGACCTACACACACTCATACCCATAAAGAATATAAGAGTAAAAATTCTAGAAGATTATTTCATAACTGTTAACAAAAGCTATATTTGGAGAAGAAGAGGACTTTTTTTATACTAATATATTGCTTAAGTTTTTAAAACGTACGTATATAATTAGTAAAAACAAAAAAATTCTGTTTAAGGAAGAAAATAGTGTTTTGGTAATGCTTTTTTCTTTTTTACAATTTCAGGTTGTCATAAAGATGAAATCATAACCTAAACAATAGTAAAATAAATAGTTTTATATGTACATGTTACATTTTGAATGCAGATTTTACATTTTTTTTAGTCTTTTATACAAAGCAAATAATTTGACATGAAAGATTTGGGAAATGTTACTTTGTGTTATGTAATCTGAAGATTTATATCTATTGAATCTGACTTAAGTGTTCATATAAAATAGCTGACAAAAACTTTTTAAAATTTAACTTTTTATATATGTGTATATATATATGTATGTATGTATATTTTTTAATTCACTTTTTGTTTTAACTAGGTAATTGGGATAAGGGCATATGCTACAAGCCATCAAATTTATGAAGCAGTTAAATCATTGTGGACAGAAAGCAACAAAAAAGAGTCACTTCCTGAACGTAAAGAAAAAACTAAGGTAGAGTTTAAATGGACCAAAAAGGTAGATATTAAGTTTTATTTGTGTAGGTTTTAACTTATAATGGAGGTACTGGACAGAAGTCAAGAATAGAATAAAGTAGATGAAAGAATGTGGTATAATTCTTTAGGCTATTTTGTTCTTACAGTAGAATGACTTACTTATGAAGGAAAAATCTTTTTGGTAAACAGGTGGGAAGCTCTGCTGCAATAGAAATACCTGCAAAAACAACTCACATTGTGAAATACTCAGTAACTTTGCCGTCAGAACTCAGCTCCAAAACAAAGATCAAATCAGAATCCACCTCAGGTCTGTTTGGATTAATTTTGTTTTAATTCTTAAATAATCTGATAGCATTTTATTAGTACTTTGAATTCATTTATTCAAAATTCATTTATTTATTTTTGTTTATAAATGTACTGTGTTTCTATTTCTGTTTAGGTTATAAGGTACTTAGGTACCTAGGGTTTGTTTTCATTGCCACATATTTCATAAGACATATCTTTGTATGTGGGTGTATAGTGTAGCACTGACAAGTTGATCAAAGAATTTAGTATCACTTTATAAATGTGAGCTATTTCCTCATGTGGGAGGAAATGTGTTTTTCTGGATTCTATCAGTTTACAGGTAGGTATGAGTCACCCCTACAGAAAGAAATATTAGCTTCCATTTCTTGTTTCCTTGTCAGTCTGTTTCTGCTATCAATAGTTTTATTTAGTTTAGGTACCAAGAGAACTTTCAGCATCAAATGGTATAAGTTGCACCAATTATAATATTTAGAAATTTGCTAATATTCAACACTGGAAGTTACTACTTTGTGGGACCAAATAGCAACAATTATACTTTCTAAGCAGATATTATCATGGCTTTATTATAATCCAAAAATGGTAACAAGATTTTTTTTTTGTGGTTTTACTGTGATCAGAAAAAGATAACATTTCACACTATTACCTTGTTATCACTTATATAGGTACAGTGTATTCACAAATACTCACTAGTCACTTATTTGCATAATTATCTACCTATACAATGTGAATGGTACAACCAATTAAATTATTTTATTGCAGAGAAAATATGACAAACTCTAAGGCTGGGGAATAATAATTAAGGGATAGTAATGTTTACTACTTACTGAGTATGTGCTATGATGCAAAGAGCAATAAGTGTATTATGTTATTGATTTCTCACCCACAAGGCAAAACAAAACAAAAACTCTGCTATTTATTCACAGTTTATAAATAGACTCAGACTCAGAGGGCTTATATATCTTGCCCCAAATCATATAGCTTGTGAGTTAGCAGAGCTATGCATATAGCCTAGATATTCCTGACATTGAATCTAACTGGTTTTCACTGTGTTTATTTCACTGTAGATTATTTAATTTAAAACCAGTATTTAGTTTTAATTTAAGCCTCTTCCTTTCTCACTTAATTTTTACAGAAACTGTTATTGAATAATAAGTCTGATTTAGGTTTTACTATTTTCCTCTGTTACCACTTCTTTCTAATCAAGATGAGTTATATAATTTTTAGACTGTCTCTAAATAGCTCAGACTTAACCATATTCTCACAAGAGTATAATGTATCTGTTTATTTTTCCATATGCCTGCCAATTCCAGAGTATCTTTGTGAAGATGTAACATACTAAATGGTAATAGTGGGGCCCAAACCATCCTTAGTTAATGCATTTTTCTTCACACTTCTAGATTTTGGAGCCCTTTTTCTGCTTGTCCTAGGTGAAGAGGTATAGAAAAAGCATTCTAAGGATACATGCAGAGGTAGAAAGAGATGCCAATTCTTTTTTTATCATATTCAGGCTGCTATTTAAAAAAAAGAAATCACCATAAACTGGGTGACTTATAAACAACAGGAATTTATTTTTCACTGTTATAGATGCTAACAGTCTGAGATTAGGGTGGCAGCATAGTCAAGTTCTGGTGAGGGTACTCTTCTGACTTGTAGACAACCTACTTCTTATTGCATCACATAGTGGAGAACGGAGGAAAGCAAGCTCTCTCAGGACTCTCATAAGGGCATTAATCCCATTCTTGAGGGCTCTACCCTCAATCACTTCACTAGTCCTAATTACCTCCCAAAGGCCCTTCCTCCTTATACCATCACATTGTGGGGTAGGGTCTCAGCATGTGAATTTATGTGGGACACAAATATTTAGTTCATAGTAATACATCACTCAGTGTTGATTATATAGTATTTGGGGGTTTCAATATTTGTTGTGCTGGTTTTGGACAAACCTAGATTCAGTCCTGATTCTACCATTTATTATTAGCTGAATGACATTGGTCAAGTTACTTAATCTCTCTAAATTTAAATGTCCTTATCTCTAAAACAAGGATAATACAAAAACTAGCATCTACCTCATGGTAGTATTAGGAGATAATGCATGAAAATAACATCTTGCTTGGCACACAGTAAGCATGTCAGGATCACAACTGATCTACACATTGCCAAATCCAGGAATCAATTCTCAATCTCCTTTGTATGCAGTCCATTAGTAACTTTTAGTACAGGTTAAACTCCCTCTTCCTTGAAACAATCCGTTAACTTGGCCTGTGGGATATTTGTTCTTAGTTCTCCTATTCACACACTGGCTTTCCTTCTCTATCTTCTCTGCTACATTCTTCTAACCTTCACCTCTCCTAATCTTATTAATCCAAGGGGCTCCTTCCTAGGACCTATTCTATGACTCTAGATGATTTTATATAATCCCATAGTTTTAATTGCCATAAGTAGTTTAGGACTATAAAATTTATAAATGAACCCAAGCCTCCTCTAAACTCTAAGGCTGCTTATTTAAAATTTGTACTCACATATTTAGTAAGCAATTCAAATTCTACATACCCTAAATTTATATGCTTCCCCCCAAAACCTGCTTCTCTAGCAATTTTCCCTATCTCAGTAAATAATAATTCCATTCTTCCAGATTCCCAGGTTAAAGAGTCTCTCTCACATGACATAGTCAATCTGGACTGCACCTGTGGCTCAAAAGGGTAGGGTACCAGTCCCATATGCCTAAGGTAGCCGGTTGAAACCCAGCCCCAGCCAAAAAAACCAACATAGTCAATCCATTTAGGAAATCATGCCCATGCTACATTTAGAATTATCCAGAATCTGATCCTTTTTTGCCATTTTAATTGTTACTGCCCTGGTTAAATCCCTCAGAATCATTTCTGGAGTACTGTAATGAGTAACTGGTCTCCCTGTTTGTACCATTATTCCCCTATAGTTTCTTCTCCCCATACCTAAGAGTGATCTTTTTAAAAGCATATCATCATGTTACTTCTCTACTCAAAATGGTCCAGTACCTTCTCATAACACTTAATATCTGGAATCTTTACCATGGTCCTTTGTAACCTAGCCTTCCACTGTCTTTCTGATCACATCTCCTATCATGCTCTTACTGCCTCTACCAATCCCATATACCACATCTTGTTTACTCTGTTCCAGCCATATTGATTTCTCAGACATGCCTCATGTCCATTACACTTGCCATATGTTCATCCTAGAATACATTGCCTACTGAAATTTATAAGGCACACATCCTTACATCCTTTAGTTATTTACTCAAATATCACCTTTCCAGAAAGCTTTCCCTGACTGCCCTATTTGAAACTGCAAATCACCCAAGCATTCTATATACCTCTCTCCATTATATTTTTCTGCATAGTACTTACCACCATCTGATATTATATTTTACTTAGTTTTGTTGTTCTTGTTGCCTAACTCATATGTAGGGTCCATTTTGGCAGAGATTTTTTATCTGATTTGTTCAGTGCTACCTTCTAAAATACAAACAATAATTTTTAATGACTATTTTTTTTATTTTAATACTTCATCAGGTACTACACAGTTTATGCCTGACCCCAAGCTCATGGATCATGGGCAGTCCCACCCAGAAGATACAGATATGTATAGCACTAGAAGCTGAAGAAGACTGCACAGACTGCATAGAAACCACAAGAGGTGTGAAGTTGCAAATAATGATTAAAAAATTCATGTAATGGGTAATGGGACACATAGAGTATAACTTAAATCAAGTTTTTCCCATACATCTTCAAATGTACTATTTGATGAACCACATAGATGATTAAAACACACTGAATGAAATCCAAATCATATTAAATGATTGATTGGGAGACACAGGTAAAAGTATTAGGTTGCATGTGATGACTTTTAAGGGAGTTTATTAAAAAAAAACACGAAGATAACTAATGAGACTAAAATCTGAAACACATGTGTGTGAATACACATATATACATGCTTATATGTATACACATATATATCTGCTACAGCTTTTCTGAATTAATGTCAGTTAAATTAGAATGGCATGTGGCAGGATGTGTTCCCCACTTTTTGTTCATTTGATGGAGCTGGAATAAAATACCCATATTATGTGGCACTGGGCTTGGATTTGTTTCTTTGTTTTATTAATGTGTTAACTCCTCTTAAATGCCTAAAAACGTCTCCAGCTATTTAAAAAGGTCATATGCTAAATGGGTCCCCAAATATTTCTTGGCAAGCCTTCATTGATTCTCAGGTGGTTTATTCTTTCTTTTCCCTAGAAAAGGTATTACAAGCTTTTTTATTCTCTTCAAATATCCTATGCCTGCTAAAGTTGAATATGCCTCCTATTTCATGGAGAAAAAATACATTTTTTTTAAGACAGAGTCTCAATCTGTTGCCCCGGCTAGAGTGCTATGGCATCATAGCTCACAGCACCCTCAAACTATTGGACTCAAGCAATCCCTCTTGCCTCAGCCTCCCAAGTAGCTGGGACTACAGGCCATAACACCCAGCTAGTTTTTCATTTTTAGTAGAGATGAGATCTCACTTTAGCTCAGGCTGGTCTTGAATTCCTGGGATCAAGTGATCCCCTTGCCTCAGCCTCCCAGAGTGCTAGAATTATAGTTGTGAACCACCATGCCAAGCCAGAAAAAAAGTAAATTATGAGAAGTGACCATCCCCAACTTCTTCTC
This sequence comes from Otolemur garnettii, assembly GCF_000181295.1. Taxonomy (NCBI): domain Eukaryota; kingdom Metazoa; phylum Chordata; class Mammalia; order Primates; family Galagidae; genus Otolemur; species Otolemur garnettii. The sequence continues at coordinate 1,079,249 of NW_003852581.1, forward strand.
CTCTACCTTCAAGACCTAACTCTATTAAGCCATGCATCTCCTTTTTCTAAGGCAAATGCTACTTTGTGTGCCCAATCTCATTCCTTCCCATGTTTTCCAGAATCATATTCCATCCTGTTTAATCTTCAGTCTTTGGTTTTTTCTCTCACTATTTTCTTTCCCTCAATCTCTAAATAGCTGCAGGTCTTCTCTATCCTAAAGCAAGAGTAAAAAACAAGGTCAAAACCTTTCCATAAGTGCTTCTTCCCCTCAAGCTGTCTTTTATCTCTCCTTCCTATAATTGCCATATCTCTTTCAAAAGTAATTATTGTCCCTTTCTTCTGTAATTTCAACTCCTAATTTATGACATCCTGGCCTCTATATTAACTCTTCACCACTCCCTCCTCGAAACTCACTTTCCCCCTTTCTTTTTGTCACTCCTGCTTCTCTTAATATTCTTCATCCTCCTTCTCTTGCTTTGAATCCTTTAAAGGACGTTGCATCCCTAGTTCTCTTTCCTCATTCTTCATGCTCTTTTCATTTAACAGACTTCACTGACTTCAGCCACCATTTATATGTCATTATTTGTATTTCCAGCTCCCATATTTTTCTAGTGTTTAGACCCATATTTCTAGTTATCTATTAGTTATATACTATCCCATAATATCCCAACATCAATATGCCTAAAACAAAATTTTGTCTATTCCCTACTCCTTATTTCTCAAATGTATTCTTCTTTCTTTAATCCTATTTATTACTCTTGTTCAAGTCTTCATCATCACTTTCCTGGGTTACTGTAGTAGTCACTTGGCTAATCTGTTTACCACCAATCATGCTCTCTCTCATTTTAGAATGTGTTCTGCTTGCAAGTAACAGTAAACTAGTCAACACTTTAAAAAATAAGTATATATTTAAAGCCTGGAGTTAGGCAGTACAGAGTTGGGACAGTGGCTCATTTGTGCCATCAATGACCTAGACTTTCTCACTTTCCACTTTGTTCTCTTTTGCATACTGGTTTGTCACTTCATCAAAAAATGACTGCTGTACCTCCAGAGAGTACATACATATGTAAAGTAGGAATGAGGCAGAAAAAGAAATGTACAGAAGACGTTTGTAAACCCCTTTTATCAGAAAGGTATAATGCTACCTTAAAATCTCCTCAGAAGACTTCTTTGTATATCTCCCCAAAAACTTGTCACATTGCCATACACTTAGTTCAAGGAAGATAGAGAAATCATGTTTTTCTTTTCCAGTAGTGAGGAATGCAAGGAGTAGGAAGTTGGGAATAAGTTTTGAGTTTAAGCTAACATTGTGTCCCCTATACCATTCTTCTAAATCGTTTGTCATATTATTATGGCATGGTTGTATTTCTGATAACTATTATGAATAGTAGCCTTTCTAACATCTCTAATGGCTCATCATTACCTACAGAATCAAATGAAAATTCCTTAGTTTGACATACAAAGCCATGTATATCTGATCCCAGCTTACCTTCTAATTCTATCTTGCCTCTCCCACCCACCTTACTGCCAATGTATGTTGTAGGTATGACATACCACTTGTTTCTCCAACAGGCTTTGTTGTTTATTGCCTTTTTCTCTCCTATGCTAGTGTCTCCTTTTAGAATGCTCTTCTGCATTATTTTGCTCTACCATTTTTTTTTCTGCACCACATTTGAACTTCCCACCCATCTTTCTAATCCAATTCCAGTGTCACCTGTCTCAGTTCTCCAAGGTAGAATTTGAATATTTACTCCTCTATATTCTCTTGTATTTAGTGTTTATAGATATGGTAGTTCATATACGTTTTGATGATTAATATTTTCTCACTGACAGGGTTCCTGGTGGGAAGGGTTTTATCATCTTTGTATAGCTTCTGTGCCCATGAAATGCCTAGTACATGATAGGAATTCACATGTTGTGCTTGCTGGTTGCAGCACAAGATACAAAAATAGTTATATTAATAATTCCATCAAAGGACTTATATTCTACTAGTAAGGAGTGAAACATAAACAAATACAGCGTGTATGTGGTGTCTATCCTAAGTGAGTACAACGAAAAAGATACAGATATTCAGAGATCGAATATAGTTCTGCTTAAGGTAGGCAAGCAGTTTACTTGTTAGTTCTTTATAAGTAAGCTCTTCAGAATTTAACTCCAGTATTTGAAATTAAGTTTTTTTAAACCTCAGATCTGTTTATATTCAAATACACCCATATTTTATCAAATTTAAGATACATCATACATCTTTAAGAAAAAAATATATTTCCAGTTGATCCTTATAGTTATCCCAGTTGCAGATATGTTAAAATGTGAAAAAATAAGCATCTTAAATTTGATGAAACAAGGTAAAAATTAAATAACCCAAAGCCAAATATGAGGTATTTGGGGATTATCAGTACTGCTACTAGCCATTAGTATATTATTTTGGACATTAGAGAGCTGACTGGATCTGCAAAATCTGTTTCAAAGTAAAAGATCTGCTCACACAACAATGTAGTGATCACTTGCTGTATTGTACAACATTCAAAGTCAAACTGCTGTTAGACACAGATGACATTGAAGTGTTGGAGGCTAGGTTGGGAAGGGTTGTTATGAAGCCTCTTTCATTCTTCCCTTGCCATGTCCATGAGTTCTTCTCTGTTAAACCTGAACAGATGCCAGCCCTCTTCAGAGGAAAGGTCTAAAGCCCCTCGACGAGTATAGTAGTCAATAGAAGCCTGGTTCCAAATGACAACAAGAAAGTGCATGCAGTTACATTGGCTTCTGATGGCTATCTGTTTAAAAACAAACAAGCAAAGATTATTTTATTTGAACGTATAGTCTTCAATAATGCATTTATTTTATTGAAGGTCTACTATATACAAGGCACTATATGTGCATAATACTTCCAAAATAATAATATAGTAATTATCTCCTGGAGTTCTCTATAGCTGTAAAAAGAGAAAAAGTCCTACTATTATGAGCTTTAAAACCTCTCTCTTTAAAATCCCAAATTGAGTTGGGTGCCTGTAGCTAAATGGTTAGAATATTGGCTCCATTGACTGGGGCTGGTGGGTTCAAACCCAGCCTGGACCTGCTAAACAAAAACAAATAAATAAATAAAATCCCAAGTCTATTGTAAAAATTCTTTATAGAAAAAGTTTGCCTAAGTAATATATGTTCTCATATATTTCTAAAATGCAAAAGAATCTTTTTTAATACTCTTTTCATATTTACAATGTCTGCCTATTTTATGGATAAAAGTGCCTTCTAATCTTCATCATGCTCCTACTTGATAGCAAAAAAGGTATATAATAGGGTTGTGGATTATATATAAACCAATTTTTAATTAGCTATAACTCATATATTATTTGTATGAATATCTGATTTGGAAATCCAGTTGAATTTTAATAAAAATTTAAAGTATATGTTGGAGTTATGTTCAAATTATGAGATTAACTTTTTAATTTATGCCCTGTTAAAACATTTTTGATGAAGAAAAGTTCATGTATCAAATATCACTATGAATTGTAGTACATACCTGACTTAGCCTCTTCAGCATTTCAGCTCCAATACCTAGACCTTAATAGATAATGCAAAATGAAAAGCACAAATTCCACTTAACTGGTCATTTGCTGTAGTTTAAAAGAAATAAGATATAAAGGCCTGTACTTGATTGTTATATATTCTTAATAGCTTGAGGAAACACAACTCATAAATCTTTCTTCCTAATTGGAATGTGGTACCAAAGATAATAGAAAAGACTCTTGGTTTAGTTTAAATATCATTGTGGAACAAATTAGTCTCTGTCACTATTGTATTATAACAGAGTATATTTCTTATCTTTTTCTATGCAAAATCAACCTAGAATGTAAAACAATTTTATAAAGATAGAATATAGGTGTGGCTTAGTTAAACCTTTAAGGAAACTAATAAAAATAATGTTTTTCTAGTCTATGTTTGATTTCTCACTACATGCAAGAATAACTAAGATTGTTAACAGGCTCATGAAATAGAAATGAATAACCTAAACAAAGTTAAATACCATATTATTTTTATTTTTATTTATTTATTTTTTTAGAGACAGTCTCACTTTATCACCGTCAGTAGAGTTCCGTGGCATCACACAGCTCACAGCAACCTCCAACTCCTGGGCTTAGGCAATTCTCTCCCCTCAATCTCCAAAGTAGCTGGGCATACGGGCCCCTGCCACAACACCCAGCTATTTTTTTTTTTTTTGTTATAGTTTGGCCAGGGCCAGGTTTGACCCCGCCACCCTCGGTATATGGGGCTGGTGCCCTACTCACTAAGCCACAGGGACCGCCCTTAAATACCATATTTATAATAAAGCCCTATCTCTTTAACGTATGCATGTCATTTTCATTTCTAAAGTATTTCTAGATAAGAATTTTAGTTTTACCTCGGTAAGCTTCTATGACATAAAAGTCCTCTAGGTAAAGTAACTTGCCAATCCAGGGGTCGTATGTAAAGTAGTACATGGCAAATCCAACAGTCACTTTGCCAAAGAAGAGAAAAGAGAAGATACAGAGAGTTTAAAGCTTTGAATCATACTTCTGTTCCCCCAAATGGAATATCTTTGGTGTTTCTTTGTTTTAACTAGTAAAGTAATAAGTGCTCTTAATAATATAGAAGTAATAATATAGAAATATCTAATCTTGCAGGTTTAATTTCCTTATAACTTTTAATAGATAAGCTCTTTTTTTATAGTATGGTATATATTTTTGCCCAAATTTTTAATGCATATATAAACCTAAGTACATACCTTACATTTTATGTTTAGAAAAATAAAACTGAGTTTTTACACATATATTCTTATGCTTTGCTTAATAGTAATTGTATGCTATATAAATATTTTAAATGTAGAGAAAATATGCTCCAGATTAAATTGAAGATGAAATATCTACTTTACCTGATAGTTTTCTTTTATTGTATACTTCGGCAATCAGGCAATAGAAAAGGGGATTGGTCCCAAAGCCATCCCGGAGTAAGTCTGAAATATCAATTTATTGGCAAGATGTCAGAAAATTTATAGCAGTGAGAGAAAATATGGTGGATAGGAAACACCATGAATTTGTCTCTCCAGCTGAAAAGCAATTTTACTGGCAAATACTGAAATGAATATTTTGGAACTCTTGAGTTTATCTGAATATTTGCAAACTCTGAGAGATACCCTCTCTGGTCAACTGCAGTTAATTTAGGTCATTGAGCCATCAGTGAGGGCTACCCAGCCCTCACCCTTCCTCTAGTCCCATGGTAAGAAATTGTGGGGACAGCAGTGTATATTTCTGTAGCATTTTTCTAGAGCAAGGGTGGGCAATAAATATCTTATCCCCCAGATATTGCAATTTTGTGTTTTGATTGTGGATTGTTGCTCTGTTCACTGAGATGAGGACTTGGATGTGGCTTCCATTGTTCCAATTCCCACCAGATGACATGGCTTCCAGGAGGTTTAAAGGAGATAATCTGTTTTGTTGGACGTTTGGGGGCAGAGGAACATGTATACAGGGGAATTTCAAAAGCCACCATGCATGACCAGAGAAAAACACAATCTCAGGAAAAGAAAAACAAAAAAACCTAGAGTGCATTAAGCTTCCAATTCAGGTTGACTCCTGACACAGAGTCACTATTTAGTGATCAAAAACCAGAAAATCCTGGGGAAGGAGGCAAACCTGATTTTCAGAATTAACAAATAAGAACCAGCAGTTTTCAACCAAAAAAAAAAAAAAAAATCACAAAGAAGCACGCTATGGTTCATTCAGAGGAACAAAATAAATTAACAGAAAATACACCTGAATAAACCCAGATATTGGACTTACTAGACAAAGAGTTTAAAATGACTATCTTAAAGATGCTCAAAGAGCTAAAGAAAGACAAGAAAAATACAGGGAAAAAATACATGAACAAAATAAGAATATAAGTAAATAGAAAGTATTTAAAATAACTCCCCCCCCCAAATTTTGAAGCTTAAAAATATAATAACTGAAATGAAAAAAGTATACTGGAGAGGTTCAAAAGCATATTTGAGCAAGCAGAAGAATCAGTGAACTTGATGATAAAACAAGTGAAAAACAGTCTGAAAAACAGAAAGAAAAAGGATAAAGAAAGTGAACGGAGCCTACTTTGTCTGTGAAACATCATCACCACCAAATGGAAGAACATTCACCTGTGGAACTCGTAAGAGCAGAAGAGACAGAGAAGGAGGAAGAAAAATTATTTGAAAAATAACAGCCAGAGACCTCCCAAATTTGATGCAAGAAGTGAATCTATAAATCCAAGAAACTTAACAAACTCTAAGTAGGATAAACACAAAGAAATCCATGCCAAAACACATTACACTCCAAATGTCAAAGGCCAAATACAAAGAATCTTAAAGTAGCACAAGAGAAAGAACTTGTCACATGAGTAGTATTCTCAATTATATTATTAAACTTGTCACATGAGTAGTATTCTCAATTGTATTATTATATGAATTTTCATTTGAAATGTTGAAGACCAATAAGCAGTGGATTGATATTTTCTGAGTGCTAAGGGGGAAAAGTCCTGTCAACTAACAATTTTATATCCACCAAAACTCTCTTTCAAAAATGAGAGATAAATTTAGACATTTCTAGACAAAAAGCAAAAGGAAAGAAAAAGAAAAAAGAACCCAAAAAACCTGAGGAAGTTCATTACAAGACGCGCCCTACAAGAAATGCAAAAAGAATCCTTTAGGTTGAAAGGAAAGGAAGCTAGACAGTAACTCAAAGTTGTATGAAGAAATAAAATCTCTGGTAAAGCCCAAGTGCCCATCGACCCATGAATGGATCAATAAATTGTGGTATATGTACACCATGGAATACTATACAGCCACAAAGAAAGATGGAGACCTTGCCTCCTTCATATTTACATGGATGGAGCTGGAAAATGTCCTCCTTAGCAAAGTGTCTCAAGAATGGAAGAAAAAG
>NW_003852581.1:1087312-1088927 GCF_000181295.1 Otolemur garnettii
ACCAGTTGGATGAAAGTATTTCAAATTGTATACAGAGTCGTGGGGGGAGTGGTCAAGATGGCCTATAGGCACCAGTCTCGGACAGAAGCTCCTGTTCAGAAGAAAGGATAAAGTCCGGAGAAACACCCAACAAAGTCGAAAACTGGGAGCCCAGCTGAGAGAGAAGAGTGATACCGACAGGACACCTCTTCTGAGACAGACAGAGACTTCTAGAGGACACTCCACAGGTACATAAATCTCTCCAAAGGAATAGCACCCATCCCCTCCCCGAAGAAAGGTGTGCTTTTCCTTTGTTTCCTCTTCAACTGCTCCTCCGAGTCTCCTACAGGCCACCGATAAACTGAGGACCTATTCTCTCACTCCACGAGTGAGAGCCGCCAACAGGGAAGTTTACTACCCTGGAGGAACCCAGTTGAAACTTGGAACACACTCCCCCAGGCAGAAAAGTGGAACTGGCGTTTGCACTGCCATTTTGAGTTTCCAGTCCACTCTCCCTCCCCTTGCCCCTGGGACAGGCAGAGGAGAGCCAGGAACGACATCCACCCACCCTTCCAAGACCAACCCCCTGTCCCAGTCCTTCATCGGGAGAACTCCTTGATCCACAGTTTCGGTGTGCAGACGGACCCCCCTCAGTCAGCGCATTCTGTGCTCAGCTGTCTCCCCAGCTGCTATCTGCACTTCCCAAGACCTTGGTGCCGGTGACCGGGACTGACTCCGAACAGGGAGGGCTGCACACCCCACCAGGCGTCCGCCTCCAGGGCTTTGGTGGCCCTTGACAGTGATAGACTTCTGCTGGGTCGGGTCACTGAGCCGCGCCCACCTCCCGGAGCCCTGCTGGCCCACGGCTTCCATTGACTCCTGGTCAAGCAACCGCGCGTTTGCCTCCTGGGGCTCCCTGGCCCTGGATCACCATCAGCCCCTGCCTAACAGGGTCGCACTGTCCCGCCAATCGCGCTCCATCCTCCAGGGCTTTGGTGACCAGGGAGGGCAGTCTCGCGCCCACCTCCCAGGGTCTTGTCAGCTGGCAGTCACCAGCAGCTCCGGAGGGGAAGGGTTGCGCCATCCAGCCAGTGGCACGTGTGCCGCCTCTGGGGCTTGGCAAATTGCGACAGCAGCTGACTTCTGCTGGGGCAGGTCGCGCAGACGTGCGCCTGCCTCTTGGGACCTCCTAGCGCGCGATCACTGTGACCTCCCACCGGAGTAAGCTGTGCCATCCCGCCAGGGGCAGGTCACGCACCCTTCTCACCGGACCTTGCCAGCTTGCTGTCGCCAGCAGCTCCTGCCTGGGAGGGTCGCGCCGTCCCACCAGCGGTGCACCTGTCTCTGGGGCTTTGGTAGCCAGCAAGGACAACCTGCACCTGCCTCCCAGGGCCTTGACAGCTACACTGACTCCTGTAGGGGTGGGCTGCATCACCCCGCCTGCTGGCCCCGCCTCTTGGGGTCTTGCGAGGTTGTACCCAGGAGAAAACTAGAAGAATTCACTGGCAGAACGGTTTTAGGGATGGTTTCCGAAAGGTGCAAATTCAACATGAGATGGAATCAGCGGAAAAACTCTGGCAACCAGAATAACCAGAGTAGATTAATGTCCCCAAAGAAGGATGGAGTAGACACAATG
>NW_003852581.1:1093824-1112032 GCF_000181295.1 Otolemur garnettii
TAGCCCAATGTATTGAAAACAAACATTCTATATATTTTTTTATTCATGTATGTTTTTATTGAGTCATAATTCTTACTTTTTGTCCAGGAGATTTTTCAGTTATTAGTATTTTGTTTACTTTATATTTTTATTAAGTCATTTGTACATAGATCATAAATGCATTTATGTCATTATGGGATTCAATGTGTTGATTATTTGTACAAATTGGAGTCTTTACATCCTACTAATCATCATAGCCTTCACTTCATTTACCCAATTACAGCATTAAGACATTTGTGTTCTATACCTGATAAATCCAACTTGTACTTGCAATATGTATTAAACAGTAGAAAACAATAGCAATGATGTAAGAAAAGGGTAATTTTATATTTTTCCTTCTTCAGTGAAATGTCAAAAATTTTCAATTGAATAGTTTCTTATTCTCATCAGTAGAATACTAATAGTAATTCCAGGTGTGCACTGTAGGTATTGAAAAAAAATGTATGTTATTTGGCACACAATGTATAAAGATGTAATGTCTGGTATCAATAATAAGGGGAACACAGCTGTATAGAAGAGTTTTTGTATGCTACTAAAATTAAGTTAGTTTAAATTCAAATTAGATTGTTATAACCGTTAAATGTAATCTCCATAGTGACCACAAAGGAAATAGCTATAGAATATTCACATAAGAAAATGAGAAGAGAATAAAAGTATTTCACTATAAATATCAATGAAACACATAAGAAGGTACTAATGGATGAAATGAAGGACCAAAAAGAGCTATAAAGTATAGAAAACAACCAGAAAACTGGCGGAGGTGAATCCCTCCTTACCAGTATCTAAGTGTAAATAGATTAAACACTACAGTTAAAACACGGGGATAGGCAGAATGGATTAAAAGTAAATGATTGAACAATATGCTATCTTAAAAAATCCTCTTATGTCCAAAGACACAAATAAGTTGAAAATGAAATGACAGAAAAATATATTTCATGCAAAGAGTAATCAAAGAAAGCAAGGGTGCCTTTAAGTAAAAAACTGCTGAAAGATAGAAAGGACATTATGATGATAAAAGAGTTAATTCACTGAAAAAATATAGCATTTATAAATACATATGCACAAACATCATAGTGTATATATATATAATAGTGTATATATATATATGTCATTATGTATATATATAAAGCAAGCACTGATGGAACTGAAGGGAGAAATACACAGCAATACTATAATAGAGGCTTCAAAACCCTACTCTAAGTAATTTATAGAACAACCAGATAGAAGATAAATAGAGACTTGTACAACACTATAGACCATTTGAACATAACAGACATATAGAGAACATTTTACCTAACAACAGAGTACACATTTTTTTTCAAGTGTACATGGAACTTTCTGCAGGAGTGGCCACATTAGGCCACATACCAAGTCTTAATGAATTTTAAAAGATTAAAAGATTGAAATCATACACAGTATATTTTTCCATTCACAATGGAATGAAACTGAATTTAACAACAGGACAAAAAAAAAGCACAAATTCACAAAAATTAAAAAACAAAGTTATAAATAACCAGTGGGTCAAAGAAGAAATCACAAAGCCAATTAGAAAGTACTTCGGGATGAATGAAAATGAAAACACAACAAACAAAAGCTTATGGGATGTAGTGAAACCAGTGTTCAGAGAGAAGTTTATAGCTACAAATGTCTACATTTTAAGAACTAAAAAAGTTAACAATAATCTATCCTTATGCCTTCAGGAACTAGAAGAAGAGTAGCAAACTAAGCCCAAAGCTTATAGAAGGAACATAATAGAAAGCAGAGAAGTGATAAAATAAAAAATATAAAATCATGGAGAAAAATCAACAAAAGTTGGTTATTTGAGAAGATCAACAAAATGACAGAGAATGAAAAAAGGAAGATGCAAATAATTAAAATGAGGAGTGAAAGTCAGCCATTACTATCAACCTTACAATGATAAAAAGAGTATAAGAAAATATTATGAATGGATAAATAAACTATGGTATATGTATACAATGGAATAATATACAGTTATAAGAAAGGTGGAGACTTTGCATCTTTTGTATTTACCTGGATGGATTTGGAGAATATCCTCTTAAGTAAACTGTCACAAGAATGGAAAAGCAAGCATCCAATGTACTCAATACTAATATGAAACTAGTAGATGAAAAACGACATTGACACATATGAAAAAAAACATTTTTTTTTTTAATTTTGAGACAGAGTCTCACTATGTTGCCCTTGGTAGAGTGCCATTGAGTCACAGCTCACAGCAACCTCAAAAACTTTGGCTTAAGCAATTTTCTTATGTAGGCCTCCAAAGTAGCTGGGTCTACAGGCACCTGCCAAAACTCCTGGCTATTTTTTGTTGCAGTTGTCATTGTTGTTTAGCTGGCCCAGGCCAGGTTTGAACCCACCACCCTCCGTGTATGTGGCCGGCACCATAACCACCATGCTATTGGCACCAAGCCAACACAATTAAATTTAAATAGTGGGAGGTGAGGAGGGAGGGAGTGAGGGGAGGAGGCATGAAGTTTGGTAAGCTCTCACCTAATGAGTGCAATGTAGGGGTATATGGCACATCTCCTGAGTGAAGGGGTCAGAAGCTTGAACTTCCACTTAACAAATATAAACAACATAACCTAATCGTTTGTACCTTCATAGTAATCTGAAATTTAAAAAAATTAAAAATGACATTTTAAAAAAGAAAATACTGTGATTTCTATATCAACAATTTAGACAACCTACAGAAATGGACGAATTTCTTGGGAAATACAAATTATCCTCAACCTACTCAAGAAGAAATAGAATATCTTGATATACGTATAATAAGAATTCAAATCAGTAATCAAAAGTTTTCCAAGAAAGAAAAATATGAAGTCAAATGTCTACGCTGGTGAATTCTAACAAATATTTCCAGAATTAACACTAATCTTTCTCAAATTCTTCAAAAGATAAATGAAGAGATGGAAACACTTCCTAAATTATTTTGAGGATTACTCTAATACCAAAAGCAGTTAAAGACATTAGAAGAAAATTACATGGCTTGGTGCCTGTGGCTCAAGTGGCTAAGGCACCAGCCACATACACCTAAGGTGGTGGGTTCGAATCCAGTCCGGTCCTGCCAAACAACAATGATGGCTGCAACCAAAAAAATAGCCAGGCATTGTGGCGGGTGCCTGTGGTCCCAGCTACTTGGGAGCCTGAGGCAGGAGACTCGCTTGAGCCCAGGAGTTGGAGGTTATTGTGAGCTGTGATGCCACGGAACTCTACCCAGGGGGACAGCTTGAGGATCTGTCTCAAAAAAAAAAACAATTACAGGCCAATATTCCTTAATAATATTAAGCAAAAATTATCAATATAATACTAGCAAATTAAACTCAACAGCATACTAAAAAGATTATTCACTATGGTTTATCCTAGCAATGTGAGAGTAGGCCAACATAAGAACATTAATACATCATATTAAAAGAACAAATGGGTAATCCCACATGATAATATTGATATATTTCAAAAAGTCATAAATTCAGCACTACTTTGTGACAAAAGTTCTCATAAAACTAAGAATAGAGGGGAATTCTTAAATATGATACAGTGTCTGTATGAAAAACTCATACTCAATGGCAAATGATTGAAAATATTTGTCTGAAGGTCAGGGACGAGACAAAGATACACATTTTAGCCACTGCTATTCAACATTGTAATATAAGCTATGGCTTGAGCTATTGGACACAGAAAAAGAAGTTATCCATATTAGAAAGATAAAAGCAAAAAAAAAAAAAAAACAACTCTTTACAGATAACATGATCCTATAAATAGAAAATCCTGAAGAATTCAAGAGAAAGCTACTAGACCTAACATATGAATTCTGAAAAGTTGCAAAGTAAAAGATCAACAAACACAACTCAGTGTGTTTCTATTTACCAACAAAGAACAAACTAACAAGTAAATTAGAAAATCAGTTCTGTTTACAGTAGCCTCTATGAGAATACCTAAGAATAAACCTACTCAAAGAAGTTAAAGACTTATACACTGAAAAATACAAAACATTGCTGAAAGAAACTAAAAAGGGACTTAAATAAATTGAAAGATATTGCATGTTCTGGAGTAGGAAGACAAAACAACATGGTTAAGCTGTCAATACTATCTAAAGTGATTTAGTCCCTATCAAAATTCCAACAGACTTTTTTTTTTCCAGAAACAGAAAGCTGATCTGCAAATTCATGTTGAATTCCAAGGGAACTCACATAACCAAAACAATCTTGAAGAAAAAAGTTGTAGGATTCACCTTCTGAAATATGAAACTTATTGCAAAGCTACAGTAATTAAAACAATATGGTAGTTGCAAAAGGACAGACATAGACCAATGGAACAGAATAAAAAGCCCAGAAATAAACCCTCATGTATCTGAAAAATTGATTTTTGACAAAGGTGTGAAAACTATTGGTGGGAAAAGGACTGTCTTTTCAAAAAATGATGCTGGAGAAACCAAATGTCCACATGCAACATAATAAAGATGAACCCTCACTTCATAGCATATGCAAAATTTAACCAGAAAATAACAATCAAAGACCTCAGTGTAAGTGCTAAATTGATAAAACTCCCTAAAGAAAATATGGAAAAGCACTGGATTTTGCACTGATTTCTTGGATGACACCAAAAATGCAGATAATAAAAAGAAAAATATATCAATTAGACTTCATGCAATTTAAAAATATGTACATGAAAGTACAGTGAAGAGCATAGAATAAAACAACCTATAGAAAAAATATTTAGAAATTATGTCTGATAAAGATTAATATCCTTGGGTGGTGCCTGTGGCTCAAAGGAGTACAGTGCTGGTCCCTTTTGCCAGAGGTGATGGTTTCAAACCCAGCCCTGGCCAAAAACTGCCAAAAAAAAAAAAATGATTAATGTCTAGAATATATAAAGAACTACAACTCAACAAGCAACAATTTAAAAATTGGCAAAGATCATAAGTAGGCACTTCTCAAAGAAAATATACAAAGGTCAATGAGCCCATGAAAAAGTAGGTGTTCATTATCACTCACTAATCATTAGTCCTATGCATATCAAACTCTCAATAAGATACCACTTTACAATCCATTTGGATGGATGTCATACAAAAATGTGTTGGTGAGGATGTGGACAAATTAGAACACTTGCACATTGCTGGTAGGTATGTAAAATGGTACAGCTACTGTAGAAAACGTATGAAGACTCCTCAAAAAAATAAATGTAAAATTACCATATGATTCAGCAATTCTACTTCTAAGTATGTGTAGATAAGAATGAAAGGTGGGACTCAGACACTTATGCACCAGTGTTTCACAGAAGCATCAATCATAATAGCCAAAAGATAGAAAATCCCAAATGTAAATGTCTTTCAATGTATGAATGAATAAACAAAATATGATACACACACATACATATATACACACAATGGAATGTTATTCAGCCTTCAAAAAGAATGAAACTCAGATACAGGCTGCAACTTGGATAAACACTGAAAACATTATGCTAAGTGAAATAAGCCAGATGTGCAAGGACAAATATTGTATGTTTCCAGTCACATGAGGTACCTAAACTAGGCAAATTCATACAAACAGAAATAATAGTGGTTACCCAAGCCTCAGGGGTCTGGGAAACAGCAACAGGGAGGTACTGTTTAATGGTTACAGAATTTCAGTTTGAGATTATGAAAAGTTCTGGAGATGGTGGTAATGGTTGCACAAGAATGAATGTATTTCACACCATTGAATTCTGGCAGTTATGAATGTTTAAATGTTATATTATGCATATTTAACCATAATTTTTAAGTGCACAGTAAGAGGCAAGAGTAAAGAAAGTATCTAATTTGCCTCTGTAAAAGTACACAAGAACTGATTAAGATAAAAACAAGATAGTAATTATGAAATTACTGCAATTCAAATATATACTGAAATGTTAAGGCATGAAGCTGGAGTATACAAAATAATTGTATTGGAGTGCAACCATTTGGAATTCTTCTATACCATAAGCTCCCAGCTGGTGAATAAATCCCTTCTTCTTATAAATGTGGTGTTTGGGTGCTTTTTCTCTCCGTTGGGCCTCATCTTCCTGCAACATTTTTGGTTTCCTGACCAGGAACTGAGATCACCCTTGGAGAGAACATGCAACTGGTAGTTGCTGCCAATCCTCTGGACACCCACGTAGGGGCCCCTTATCTGCCTGGGCAATGTGAACCACTGAGTGTGCCAGGGAGGCAGTTTGACCTCTGTGTGTGGACTCCTTGACTAGGCTGAGAAAGGGCCCCTTGGTGGGTCTTCAAAAGGTCAAACAACCGGAGGAACTGGCATGGAGGAACAGGTACCTACACAGAGAGACGTCCAATGCAGGGGTCTCTTGGCATGTCTGGAAACTTCTCCTTCATGATGTTATGAAAAGGGACCTCTGTGCTTTGGAGAGCGACTTCGTCACCTTCAGGAATTCCTATAAGGTCATCTAGTTTTTTTCCAATAAGATATTCATCATTCCAAGTGGGGACAAGATGGCCAACAGGTACCAGCCGCCGACAGAAGACTAGGAGCCCAGCCGAAAAAGAAGAGTGATATCTGCAGGACACCTCTGCTGAGGCAAGCTGCGACTCCTAGAAAGCAATCTACAGGTATATAATACATCCCAAAGGTAAAGTGTCCATCCCCTCCCCCAAGAAAGTTGTGCTTTTCTCTTTGTTTTCTCTCCATCTGGCCTGTGAGTTTTCTACAGGCAAGCCATAAACTGAGGACCTATTATCTCACCCCACGTGTGAGAGCTACAGACAATGGGGTCTACTCCCCTGGAAAGATCCTGCTGGGACTCCAAACACCCTCTCACCAGGCAGAAAAATAGAACTAACATTCTCACTGCCATTTTGAATTTCCAGTTCACCCTTCCTCCCTTGCCTGCAGAAACAGAGGAGACCCAAGAGCAGCATTCCCGCACCCCTGAGGGATCAAGGGCCCTGTCCCAGCCCTGCATCCCAATAAGTGCCCCATGGGGCTGCCGCTAGCTCTCCCACATGCCAGGAAGCCCGAGCTGTATGCTAGGAGGACTGACAGTCTCAAATTCCCCACAGGGCTGTCCCTTGCTCCCAGCCTGCCTGGAAGCCCTGGAAGCAAGCAACAAAGTCTAATTCAGCTGCATTCCCATCACTCAAGGCCCAGCAGCTGAGATTGGCAAGAGTATGGTCAGTTGAGAGGGAGCCGCACTGGAGAGGTGGTACCCCAAGGCGAAGAGGAGCATTTGCAGCAGCAGGATCAATAAGGCTCACACCCGTGAGGCTTTTCTGGGCAGACACACTCTGTCTTTCCAGACAACCAGAGGAAGCCAGCATCTTCTCCACTGGCAGTCACTGGTAGAATGTTTTGGGGACAGTCTTCAAACGGTGCAAATTCAGGATGGGGCGGAATCGGTGGAAAAATTCAGGTACCTGAACAACCAGAGTAGATCAACTCCTCCAAGGAAGGATGAGGCAGATGCAATTGAAGATCCTATACATAAACAGATTGCTGAGGTGACAGAAATAGAGTTCAAAATATGGATAGATAAGATTAATATATTGGAGGAAAGGAGGGATTTAGAATATTAAACTATTCAAAAGCTATCTCAAGAATTCAATGATTTCAAAGATAAAATGACCAAAGATTTTGAAACACTGAGGCAAGAAGTTGCAGCCCTCAAAGTTCTGAAAAATATGATATAATCCCTCGATAACAGAATGGAACAGGCAGAAGAACGGATCTCTGGCATTGAAGACAAAGCTTCTAAACGTGCCCAAGTGCTCAAGGATGAAAAAAAAATGGATAGCAAAAACAGATTACTCTCTCAGAGAGCTCTGGGATAATTTGAAGAAAACTAATATTCATCTTGTGGGAATCCCTGAAGGTGATGAGTTTGCTTCACAGAGTGCAGAGTCTATTTTTCATGAAATTGTGCAGGGGAACTTTCCAGACATGCCAAGAGATTCTGAAAATCAGATAGCAGACACTTTCAGAACCCCAGCACGAATCAGCCCGAGCAAGACATCCCTCAGGCACATCATAATTAACTTCACTAAAGTTAATATGAAAGAAAAAATTCTGAAAGCAGCTAAATGTAAGAAACCATAACCTACAAGGGGAAGAATACTAGAATGACTGCAGATCTCTCTGCTGAAACCTTTCAGGCTAGAAGAGGGTCGTCATTGAATTTTAATCTCCTAAAACAAAATAATTTTCAATCCAGGATCCTGTATCTAGCTAAACTGAGTTTCATTTATGATGGAGAAATTAAATACTTTAATCACATTCACACATTGAAGAAATTTGCTATAACTAAACCAGCCCTCCAGGATATTCTCAGACCTGTCTTCCATAATGACCAGTGCAATCCTCCACCACATAAGTAAACTCACACAGAAAATTTTAATCTAATTCCAACTTCCACAGTGGTGAAAGGATTAAAGATGTCCACTGGACTTTTGAAAAATTCAATACCCCAAATTACACCAGGTTTATAAATATTCTCAATCTATGTGAATGGCTTAAACTGCCCTCTAAAGAGGCACAGCCTGGCTGACTGGATACAAAAACTCAAGCCAGATATCTGCTGCATACAAGAATCCCATCTTACCCTAAAAGACAAATATAGACTCAGAGTGAAGGGTTGGTCATCTATATTCCAGGCAAATGGAAAGCAGAAAAAAGCAGGTGTTGCAATTTTATTTGCAGATACAATAGGCTTTAACCCAACAAAAGTAAGCAAGGATAAAGATGGACACTTTATATTTGTTAAGGGTAATACTCAATATGATGATATTTAAATTATCAGTATTTATGCCCCCAACCAAAATGCACCTCAATTTATAAAAGATACTCTGATTGATATGAGCAACTTGATTTCTCCCAGCTCCATCATAGTTGGAGATTTTAAGACTCCTTTGGCAGTGTTGGATAGATCCTCCAACAAGAAGCTTAGCAAAGAAATTTTAGATTTAAACTTAACAATTCAGCATTTGGATTTAATAGACATCTACAAAAGATTTCATCCTAACAAATCTGAATACACATTTTTCTCATCAGTACATGGAACATACTCCAAAATTGACCACATTTTAGGTCACAAGTCTAACCTCAGCAAATTTAAAAGAATAGGAATCATTCCTTGCATCTTTTCAGACTATCATGGAATAGAAGTGGAACTCAGTAACAACTGGAATCTGCAGACTCATACAAAAACATGGAAGCTAAATAACCTTATGCTGAATGATAGCTTGGTCAGACATGACATCAAGAATAAAATTACCAAATTTTTGGAACAAAACTATAATGATGATATGAGTTACCAGAACCTCTAGGATAATGCAAAGACAGTCCTAAGAGGGAAATTTATAGCACTGCAAGCCTTCATCAAGAAAATAGAAAGAGAGGAAGTTAACAACTTAATGGGACATTTCAAGCAACTGGAAAAGGAAGAACACTCCAATCCCAAACCCAGCATAAGAAAAGAAATAAACAAAATTAGAGCAGAACTAAATGAAATGGAAAACAAAAGGATTATACAACAGATCAATAAATCAAAAAGTTGGTTTTTTGAAAAGGTCAATAAAATAGACAAACCTTTGGCCAACCTAACCAAGAAAAAAAAGAGAGAGTAAAATCTCTCATTTCATCAATCAGAAATGGTAAAGACGAAATAACAACAGACCCCTAGAAATTCAAAAATTCCTCAATGAATATTACAAGAAACTTTATTCTCAGAAATATGAAAATCTGAAGGAAATTGACCAATACTTGGAAGCATGCCACCTTCGAAGACTTAGCCAGAATGAAGTGGAAATGTTGAACAGGCCTATATCAAGTTCTGAAATAGCATCAACTATACAAAATCTCCCTAAAAAGAAAAACCCGGGACCAGATAGCTTCATGTCAGAATTCTATGAAAACTTTAAAGAGGAACTAGTACCTATACTACTTAACCTTTTCCAAATTACAGAAAAAGACGGAATACTACCCAAGTCATTCTATGAATCAAACATCACCTTGATTCCCAAACCAGGAGAAGACCCAACAAAGAAAGAAAATTACAGATCAATATCATTAATGAATATTGATGAGATAATATTCAACAAGATCCTAACAAACAGAATCCAGCAACACATCAAACAAATTATACCTCATGACCAAGTGGATTTTATCCCAGGATCTCAAGGCTGGTTCAACATATATAAATCTATAAACGTAATTCTTTGTATTAACAAATTATAAAACAAAGACCATATGATTCTCTCAATTTATGCAGAAAAAGCTTTTGATAATATCCAGCATCCTTCATGATCAGAACACTTAAGAAAATTAGTATAGAAGGGACATTTCTCAAATTGATAGAGGCCATGTACAGCAAACTTACAGCCAATATCATATTGAATGGAATTAAATTGAAATCATTTCCGCTCAGATCAGGAACCAGGCAAGGTTTCCCATTATTTCCATTGCTCTTTAACATTGTAATGGAAGTTTTAGCCATCACAATTACGGAAGAAAAGGCAATCAAGGGTATCTATATAGTATCAGAAGAGATCAAACTTTCACTCTTCACAGACGATATGATTGTATACCTGGAAAACACCAGAGATTGTACAAAAAATCTTTTAGAAGTGATCAAGGAATACAGCAGCATCTCAAGTTACAAAATCAACAATCACAACTCAGTAGCCTTTATATATACCAACAACAGTCAAGCTGAAAAAATAGTCGAGAACTCTATTCCATTTATGGTAATGCCAAAGAAGATGAAATATTTGGGAATCTACCTAACAAAGGATGTGAAAGATCTCTATAAAGAGAACTACAAAACTCTAAAAAAAAGAAATAGCTGAAAATGTTAACAAATGGAAAAACATGCCATACTCATGGCTTGGAAAAATTAATATTGTTAAAATGTCCATACTACCTAAAGCAATATATAATTTTAATGCAACTCCTATTAAAGTTCCATTGTCACACTTTAAAGATCTTGAAAAAATAATACTTCACTTTATATGGAATCAGAAGAAACCTCAAATAGCCAATACATTACTCAGAAATAAAAACAGAGCAGGAGGAATCATGCTACCAGACATCAGACTATACTATAAATCCATACTGATCAAAACAGTATGGTGTTGGTGCAAAAACAGACAGGTAGATATATGGAAGAGAATAGAGAACCAAGAGATGAACCCAGCTACTTACTGCTATATGATCTTTGACAAGCCAATTAAAAACATCAAGTGGGGAAAAGATTCCCTATTTAACAAATGGTGCTGGATGAACTGGCTGGAAACCTGCAGAAGAATGAAACTTGATCCACACCTTTGACCACTAACTAATATTGACTCTTACTGCATTAAAGATTTAAATTTAAAACACGAAACTATAAAAATACTAGAAGAAAGTATAGGAAAAACTCTTGAAGAAATTGGTCTGGGCAAATATTTTGAGGAGGACCCCCCCCGGGCAATTGAAGCAACATCGAAAATACACTACTGGGACCTCAGAAAATTAAAAAGCTTCTGCACAGCCAAAAACACAGTAAGTAGAGCAGGCATACAGCCCTCAGAATGGGAGAAGATATTTACTGGTTATGTCTCCAACAAAGGTTTAATAACCAGAATCCACAGAGAACTCAAATGTATTAGCAAGAAGAAAACAAGTGATCCCATCTCAGGGTGGGCAAGGGATTTGAAGAGAAATTTCTCTGAAGAGGACAGGCACATGGCCTACAGATATATGAAAAAATGCTCACCATCCTTAATCATCAGAGAAATGCAAATCAAAACTACTTTGAGATATCATCTAACGCCAGTAAGATTAGCCCATATCACAAAATCCCAAAATCACAGATGCTGGCATGGTTGTGGAGAAAAGGGAACACTTCTGCACTGCTGGTGGGATTGCAAACTAATACATTCCTTTTGGAAAGTCATCTGGAGAACACTTAGAGAACTAAAAATAGACCTGCCATTTGATCCTGTAATTCCTCTACTAGTTATATATTGAGAAGACAAAAAATCACACTATAATAAAGATATTTGTACCAGAATGTTTATTGCAGCCCAATTCATAATTGCTAGGTCATGGAAGAAGCCCAAGTGCCCATCGACCCATGAATGGATCAATAAATCATGGTATATGTACACCATGGAATACTATGTAGCCATAAAGAAAGATGGAGACTTTACCCCTTCATGTTTACATGGATGGAACTAGAGAATATTCTTCTTAGCAAAGTATCTCAAGAACAGAAGAAAAGTATCCAATGTACTCAACCCTATTATGAAACTAATTTATAGTTTTCATAGGAATGCTATAACCCAATTTTAGCCCAAGAATACAAGGAAAGGGGAGAGGGAGGGGAGGGGAGGGGGGAAGATGGGTGGCCGGAGAGCCATTGGTGGGATCACATCTATGTTTTATCCTATGGGGGTACATGTGAGTATTTCTAAATGCAGAATATAAATGTCTTAACACAACAACTAAGAAAATGACATGAAGGCTATGTTAACCAGTTGGATGAAAGTATTTCAAACTGTATATAGAAAGAACACACTGTACCCTATGATAGTATTAATGTACACAGCTATGATTTAATAAAAAAATAAATAATTTTGTAATTGTGTTGTTTGCTATTTAAATTGTTATTGTTTAAATTGTTACACATTACCTTAAGCAACATTTTCCTAACTACAATTAAATAATGTAAGGGCATTATATCAACATAACATAGATTGAGTATTCCTTATTTGAAAAGCTCAGGACAGGAAGTGTTTTTGATTTTTTGCTGGGTGGGGGGCAGTGAATTTCTGCATTATACACTTACTAGTTCAGCATTACTAATCTGAAATCTGAAACGCTCCAATGAGCATTTCTTTTTGGGTGTCAGGTTTATTATCTAAAAGTTTTGGACTTCGGAGCATTTTGGATTTTGGTTTTCAAATTGGGGGTGTTCAACAAGTAATACTGTTTTAGTTTGAGTACTGCTCTCATGAAGTATCCATTACTTTCAACTTTGTAATTGTTGCTATTTCCTTTAGACCAACAAAAGTACTATTTAGTGAACATTCTGCTGTGTTAATTATCAAGTATAAGAATATAAGAATTGACACATGTGGGCTCAGTGCCTGTAGCACAGTGGTTACAGCACCAGCCACATACACTAAGCCTGGTGGGTCCAAACCTGACCCAGGTCAGCTAAACAACAATGACAACTGCAATAAAAATAGCCAGCCATTGTGGTGGGTGCCTTTAGTCCCAGCTACTTGGGAGGCTAAGGAAAGAAAACCACTTAAACCTGAGAATTTGAGGTTGCTATGGGCTGTAACGTCATGGCACTCTACTGACGGCGACACAGTGAGACTCTGTTTCAAAAAAAAAAAAAAATGGTTGGATTGTCACCTGTGATGGCTGATCTATGATCCATTTAGCTCAGGGTTCTATTTCTGACCAAGGCATTAAACTTGGTTTGCTAGGCACAAAATATCCCACAAACATCTTCCTTTTGAATCTGTACCCCAATATTACAGTGAAGCCATTTATCTCCTTGCTAGAATGTTCTCAGTTTATCACATGCATTCTTTAGCTTCAAGGAGTTGTTCTTCACCATACTCTAGTAGGTTTTAGTAAGGAACTCTCTTTCCCTTGTCCTTCTCATATGTAGTTTTAAGTACCCTGATGATGTTTTTCCTTAAGTTATCATATTTACTGCTTAAAAAATTCTAATTCATCATAAATCACTAGTCTATTCCATTAATATTCTGTCTATCAAAATTAGTAAATACTTTCAAAATATTTTAAATGACTTTGCTTTTATCTATTCTATTCTATCAAGCTACAACCAACATAGTGGGTGTTAAATTATAGTTTTTTAACCAGTAACATTTTTTTTCATGCCACATTCTGAAAATCATTTGATATTGCAGCTATAAAGTTGTAAGAGCTGTTAAATATCATTTTTTTACTAAAATATGGAAAAATATTTTGGAACACTGACAAAGCTGTCAAATTTATGTCCTGTACATGTAACATACAATTAATGACTTCATCTTTAATGACCTCATCTTTTCCTTACAGTACTACTTCCACATATCTAAGTGCAAGTAGTACTATTTTTCTATTGCTTGCTCTGAAAACACAACAAAATGTCTTACCAGTTGTTGTTAATGTTACTGCATCTAGCATGTTTTCACAGGCAGCCAATTCCTGTTAAATAGAGAAAACCTTCAATTCTTAAGATAATCATCATGAGATTTTATTCAATGTTTATTAACATATGATGTCCTAGGAAGTGTTAAAAATGAGTCAGACTTAATTCCAGTTGTCTAGAAATTTAAAATCTGAAACAGCAGTGCAACAAAATTATATATATATATATATACACACACACACACGTGTATATATAAGCATATATATGTATATATTATATTTATACATATATAAATATAAAGTAACTATGTTGATACCTAACTCATGAAGGTCAATTCAAGTTACTACCCTTGAATTAATACAACCAGAAACTGTGAAGTAAAGCAAAAAATGTTTCTGAACATCCATGGGAGACATCATAAAGTTTATGTATTAGGGAGCACATAGATTTTACAGAAAAGTCTATTGTACGTTTGGCTATGAGAAATTTTTGCCAATTTAATTTAAGATTTTTTAATGTGACTTTTTACTGTATTATTTTTTACACATTCAAATTCTTTTCTTCATGATTTGTGTCTCATTGTTGGAATGGTTTTAAAAATATTCACTCTTTATTATCCTCTTAAGTTCTTAATTTTAATAATTGATATGTTTATATTTTTGGTATAAAAAGTGAGTTGGAATTTCACCTTTTCCCCAATTGTCCTAATGTCATATATTGAAAACCTCACCTTTTATTCACTGACTTGAAATGTCCCTTTTATGATATAATACATTCTCATATACCATCATCCTTTGATATCTGTGGGGGATTGGTTCCAGGACAGCCCCCAACATGATGGATACCAAAATCTTAGGATGCTGAAGACTCTGATATAAAATGGTGTTGTATTTGCATATAGCCATGCATATCCTCCTATATACTTTAAATATTCCCTATATTACTTATAATACCTAATATAATGCAAATACTATGTACATAGATGCTATACTGTATTGTTTAGAGAATGACAAAGAACAAAGTACATATGTGTTCAGTACAAATGTAATTTTTCCCAAATATTTTCGATCCTAATTGGCCAAATCCACAGTTGTGGAACCCATTGATTTGAAGGACCAACATTATATTTAAGATAATGTCTGTCACATTGGCCTATCTCTGCAGGATCTACTATAGTATTTTAATTACTTACAGCTTATGATATGTGGTATAGATCATTTCCTCTCATTATGCATCTATTTAGAAATATTTTATTTTTCAATCAATGTAACCTGGTTCTTTGTACCCTCAATGAATCCCCAAAAACAAAAAAGAAAAAAAAAAGTCTTTCATTTTTACGTGTGAAAATTGGGGGATTTTCACTGTAATTGCATTGAATTTATAATGGATAAGAATTTTAAAAATATTTGAGAAGGATAGCAAGGGCAAAATTATGTAGAGCCCTGATAAGAAGTCTGGATATTATTCTCAATGCAACAAGAAGCTCAATGGAGTTTTAAATATTTTTACTTCTGTGTAGAGAATAAATTGGCCAGAAAAGGCAATTATGCCCATCATGGCCTTCCCTCCCCATATGCATTCAGTATTTGTATAATGAACAAAAATCAAATTTTAATACTACCCAGCTCTCTTCTGTGGATCACCAATGGTTCAAAACCACACTTTGAGAACCATCACAATGAAAGGCTTTATATGGAAAATCTGGTAAGCACGAATTTATGGCTGCCCAGCTATGAAATGTGGTGTTTTAGGTTAGTATAAAATGATTTCATAGAGAGGATAGAGAAGAATTTTAGTGCCAGGACAGTAAATAAAACATGCACTATACTCAGCTAAGGAATTACTATTATGGCAAACTCTAATAAACTCCTGTGCAAGAGAAAATACTTTGCAAGCTCAGCCATGAATAGGTGTTAGAATGGACATTTATTATTTAGAAGAACATAAACCCAAAGCTAATTAATCACTACATACAAGTCTGCGAAGCAAAGCAAGTACTTTAGCTCGCCTAATATTTTTCTACAATGAATACTCACTAAAATTACTCCCAAGAAACTTATGGTGTATTTTCAGGTACATGTGGCCAATTAAAAAGTACATGTGGTAAGGAACTCCCTAGGTAAAGGTTCACTGAAGTAGAGGAGGTTAGTAATATATTTCCCCCTTGATAATGGTAATGGAAATTGTTTGGAGAGCTAAGAAAGGTACACTTGTCCAGGTACAGAGATTCATTGTCATTCAGTAATAAATTTATCAATTTCCAAGTAGGCATCAGATACTATAACTACATAACACTCTTTAAAATTATTTTCCACCACCTGGAAAACTGTGGATCTAGAATAATTTGGGGGGTAATATTTTGACTGAAGATCTAATCAAGCAATTTAATGTCAGTGAGAGAAATGAAGTGAGAACTTGCAAAAAATGAAATAGAATGGAAACCTTGGAAAGGTAGATAGTTCTTAAAGATATGTTAAGCCTAGCATCACTTCAATAGATGAATTTAACAAGAAACTAGGTACTTTATTGGGGGCATTAAGACACATTTTTCAATAAGAGGGAATACAAACTTGGTCTTATTTAGATAAGATATAGATATATTGGTGAGCAAATGGAAACATGTTCCTTACAAAACCATATTTATAATGTATAATATGTTCCAGCCACATATTTACTCCATTAAGAATCTGAGACACTGCGTTTACATAGATTTTTATATAGAATTGTTTACCAGTGCATCATATAAATGATTGATTGCAGTGCCAAAAAACTTCAGTGCCTTAAGTATGGTACTTAGATCACTTTCCCTCTTTACCAAACTGCAATGATTTCTAAGGAACCCATTAAAATAAATATTTAATGGATTCCTTAATGAATATCGATGCAAAAATATTCAATAAGATCTTAGCAAACAAAATTCAACAACACTTCAAAAAAATTATACACAATGATCAAGTTGGTTTTATTCCAGGGCTACAGGGTTGGTTCAACATACGCAAATCTATAAATATAATACATCACATCAATAAAATAAAAAATAAAGACCATGTGATTCTCTTGATTAATGTGGAAAAAGCCTTTGATAATATCCAGCATCCTTTCATGATTAGAATTCTTAAGAAAATAGGCATAGAAGGGATATTTCTTAAACTGATAGAGGCCATCTACAGCAAACCCACAGCCAATATCATATTGAATGGTGTAAAATTAAAGACATTTCCACTCAGATCAGGAACCAGGCAAGGTACCCACTGTCTCCACTGCTATTCAACATAGTAATGGAAGTCTTAGCCATCGCAATCAGGCAAGAGAAAGCAATCAAGGGTGTCCAAATAAGGTCAGAGGAGATCAAACTCTCACTCTTCACTGATGATACGATCCCATACCAGGAAAATCCCAGGGACTCAACTTCAAAACTCTTAAAAATTATCAAGTAATACAGCAGCATCTCAGGATACAAAATCAATATTTCCAAGTCAGTACCTTTTATATACACCTACCATAGTCAAGCTGAAAAAACAATCAAAGACTCTATTCCTTTTACAATACTTCCAAAGAAGATGGGAATTCACCTAACAAAGGACATGAAAGATCTCTATAAAGAGAACTATGAAACTCTGAGAAAAGAAATTACTGAAGATGTTAACAAATGGAAAAACATACCATGCTCACAGCTGGGAAGAATCAACATTGTTAAAATGTCCATACTACCCAAACAATCTACAGACTTAATGCAATCCCTATTAAAGAACCATTGTCATACTTTAAAGAACTTGAAAAAATAGTACTTAATTTTATATGGAATCATAAAAAACCTCAAATAGCAAATACATTAATCAGAAATAAGAGCAAATCAGGAAGTATCACATTACCAGACTTCAGGCTATACTATAAATCTATAGTGACCAAAACAGCATGGAACTGACACAAAAACAGAGTGGTAGATTTATGGAACAGAATAGAGAACCAAGAGATGAACCCAGCTACTCATTTGATCTTTGACAAGCCTATCAAAAATATTCAGTGG
>NW_003852581.1:1112444-1118264 GCF_000181295.1 Otolemur garnettii
CCCATTTCTATGTGGGCAAGAGACTTGAACAGAATCTTCTCTGATGAAGACAGGTGCATGGCCTACAAGCACATAAAAAATGCTCATCATCCTTAATCATCAGAGAAATGCAAATAAAAACCACTTTGAGATATCATCTAACTCCAGTAAAATTAGCCCACATCACAAAATCCCAGAAGTACAGATGTTGGCATGGATGCAGAGAGACAGGAACGCTTCTGGAGAACACTCACAGAACTAAAAGCAAATCTATCATTTGATCCTGCAATTCCTCTACTAGGTTTATACCCAGATGATCAAAAATTATTTTAAAACAAAGATATTTGCACCAGAGTGTTTACTGCAGCCCAATTCATAATAGCCAACACAAGTAAACAGTCCAAGTGCCCATTGACCCATGAATGGATTAACAAACAGTGGTATATGTGCACCATGGAATACTATGTGGCCATAAAAAGGATAGAGACTACACATATTTTTTTTTTTTTTTTCGCAGTTTTTGGCCGGGGCTGGATTTGAGCCTGCCACCTCTGGCATGTGCATATTGGGCCAGCACCCTACTCCTCTGAGCCACAGGCACCACCTGACTTCACATCTTTTATGTTTACCTGGATGGAGCAGGAACATATTATTCTTAGTAAAGTATCTCAAGAATGGAAAATAAAGTACCCAGTGTACTCAATACTACTATGAAATCAATATATAATCACCTACACACTCACACGAATGGCAAAACTTAACTATAGTCCAGAAAGTAGAAGGGAAGAGGAAAGAGAGGGGAGGGGAGTAGGCATATGGGAAGAGGGAGGGTGTTTGCGGGGACCTCACCTAATATGCATGATGCAATGGTACATTTCATAACTATTAAGAAATGAGTATAATTGTGATGGATGTGTTACTTAGTTCAATGTAAACTTTTCACATTGTATATCGAAGCAGTACCCTGAACCCCATAAATGCATTAATGTACAAAGTTATGATTTAATAAAAAATAATTTAAAAAAATAAAAAAGAAAGAAAGAAAGAAAATAAATATTTAAATAAGAAATGTTTAACCTAGCTCCTTAGGCTCCTGAGAACTATGAATTTCAGGGATCAAGGAACTGTCTGAAATTGTAGGTAAAACTTTGTCCTGTGTGAATATTGTCTTCTGGGTAGTCAGTCATCAGTTTCTACAAGTGTGTTCTTAGAAGTAATAAGATTCCCATGGGCAGTGCCTGTGGCTCAAGGAGTAGGGCGCTGGCCTCATATACCAGATGTGGCGGGTTTAAACCCGGCCCCAGCCAAAAATTGCAAAAAAAAAAAAAAAAAAAAAGTAATAAGATTCCCTAGTCTAAGATCTTATTAGCCATTAGCCCTCTGTTGGAGTGCTCAGAAGCAAAACATGCCAATTGAGGTGTGCAGTGATGGCCACAACCCTTAGGATATAAGGCAAGCTACTCAACGTTCTTTGGTTTCTTACTAATCAAAATAATTCACCAAAGTGGTTTCAGTTTCAATATTTTATATTTATAAAAAAGTAATATTCCAACAAAAGTTACTATGAAATGATAGGCCTTTGCCATATCAATAAAAATTTAAATTTGTAATAGTTTCTACACTTTTGTTTTCCACATAAGATTCTGAGGTACTTGACAGTTTACATTCTTTATGAGAAATATTTCTAACCCTACCTCTATGTCCAAATTCTCCAACAATGATTAAGTCTTACAAACTTTATGACTCTTCCAGATTATCATACTCAGTATTTATACACTCCCACAAGAATGCACGAATTGTACAAATTATTTCAGGAACAACAATAAAAACTATTGAGAATGAAGGATATGATGCTTACAAATTCAAGTCAGGTAACATGGTAATAACATGGTTCTCATGTTTCTGTTTGCAGAATGAATAATGCCTACAGGCATTGTTGGCAGCAAATGAATATCTTGTTTGAATGCTTATAGGTGTTGTTCTCAGTCAAAGGTTAATACCTGATATATCACTGAAGGTTCATTCACTTGAGGTGTTTCTTTTGTCTAATATCCTCTTTTAAAGTTAAAATTTCCCCAGAAGAGACAATACATTTGGTCCCTAAAATTTCCATGAATTGGTTATCCTGTGACTTTTTGAGCCCCCATTATATGCCAAGCAATTTACATTAACTATGTTATGTTGTTGAACCTTTACAATGATCTTTTGATATAAACACTAATTTCAATTTTATTTGTGGAAAATGAAGATTAGAGAGTGTAACTTCCAGAAATTTATGTACAAAGGTCATAATTAGCAAGGCCAGGATTTGCCCCCAGATTATGCCGCCCTTACTCTCTTTCAGCCTCTACACTACTGCCATGAAGCTCATGTAATAGGGAGAGACTTACTTTAATCAGGCGCAGGATTTCTGGGCAGTCTCGAGCCTCTGCAGGTCTTACTCGGAAAGAATTCATGCTAGGTTGCCTCGTGCATGACTGACTTGTGCTTGGTTGGATTGGCTTTTGTTGACTCGGGCCTGGTTGGCTCAGGGCTGGGTGACTTGGTTGCCACATGCCTGATTGTGTCCTGCTCATTTGGATCAGATTTGATTGGCTCATACTTGGTTGACTTGCACCTGATTGGCTGGTGTGTGGTTGACTCAGACCTGGTTGACATGTACCTGGTTGGCTTGAAACTAGTTGCCACATGCCTGGTTGACCCAGGACTAAATGGTTTATGCCTGGTTGCCACATGCCTGGCTGGTTCAAGACCAGTTGGCTCATGCCTAATTGGCTCAGATCTGGTTGCCATATGCCTGGCTGGCTCCTACCTAGTTGATTGATGTCTAGTTGACTGGTACTTGATTGGCTCATATCTAGTTGCCTTGTGCCCGGTAGACTTGTAACTGATTGGCTCATGCCTAGTTGGCTAGTGCCCGGTAGAGTTATACTTGATTGACTCAAGTCTAGCTGCCTCATTCCTGGTGGACTTGTACTTGATTGGCTGGTGCCTGAATGGTTCAAGCTTGTTTGCCATGTGCCTGGTTGCCATTCACCTAGTTGGCTCTTGCCTGATTCCCAGAAGCCTGGTTGCCACATGTCTTGTTGACTCAGGCCTGGTTGGCACATGCCTGGCTGGCTCATGCCTGGTTGGCATGTGCCTGGTTGGGTTGTACCTAACTGCCATGGGCCTAGTTGTTTCATGACAGGTTGGTTTATGTCTGTGAGGTTTGTACATGATTGCCACATGTCTGGTTGTTTCATATCAGGTTGGTTTATGTCTGGAAGGCTTGTGCCTTGTTGCCTCATGGGTGATTGGTTCATACCCTCTTGTTTCATGCCCAGTTGGTTCATGTCATGTAGGCTGGTGGTAGGTTGGTTCATGTCCAGTTGGTTCATACCAATTAAGTTTACACTTGGCTGGCTCATGCCTGTTACACTCATGGATAAGCTTAATTGGTTCTTGTCTGATTTGTTCATGCCTAGTTGGCTCTGGCCTGGTTAGCTGAGGATGTGTTGGCTGAGGACTGGTTGATTTATGACTGGTTAGTGGACGAATGGTTGGCAGAGTATGGATCAGCAGATGATTGGCTGGCTAGCAGTCTTGATAGAATAAGATCCCTTAACTACAGTGCTGTGGTGAAAAGCTGTCCGCTATTCTCAGTTTTTCTCAACTTGATCCGTACTTCAGAATACTCCTTTATTGAGTTGGGAATTGGAAAAAGAAAGGGATACCTCAGGAAGGTTGTTGATGCCTCTGATTTGCTGGAGTTGGTTGACTTCACCAGCGATCACAGTTGCAGCCTTTTCTGGGTTTCAGGTTGTCATCTGGCCTTTCCTTGCCAACAAGGCAGAAGTAAGGGGAAGAAGAAAATGACCCTGGAGCGGAGCCACCTTATCCTCCCTTCGTGGTCACTGCGTCATAGTGCCAAAGTCACAATGCCCATACCTACATTCCTACATGCTCCCCCGTGTGGTGAGAGAGGGGCAAGGCAGGGCCTATTTGACCTCTGTTACCTAGAGAGTTAAGAAGCTGGAATGAGTCTCAGATCTTATGACTGACACTCTCAAGAGTCCCTGCTATTTTAACCAACCAATTCAAAAACATTTGCCCAAACTCTCCTCCCTTTTCCCATGCCCCAGTCCTCAAATAATTCACTTTCTATTCTTATCTTGATTTTCACTTATACTAGAAACTAGAAGGCTTAAACAGACTGTCTCTGTTCAAGAGACTCTGTTCAGACTGTAGATGTTCAAGTCCTGAGTGCAAAAAATATTTCCTTAAAAATAATTAATGGATGAAAGGGGAAGTGGGAGGGGGATTGGTAAACTCTCACCTAACGTGCACAATGTAGGGGTAGACATCATATTTCCTAGATGAGGGCTCAACTAAACTTGAACTTTACTTTTGAAATACAATGTAACCTAATCATTTATGCCCTCATAATAATCTGAAATAAAAATAATAACTAATAATAGCTACAGATGCTATTTATTGAGTTTGTTATAACCTAGGCTCAGTGTGAAGCACTTTACATTTTTTTTTTCATTCGATCCCATAGCAATCTTATTATCCCCAATTTGGAGGAAACTGACTAAAAAGATTTGGGAACTTACCCAAGGACTCATACCAGTTGTCAGAAAGCCTGTATTCAGATTCAGATCTATCTGACTTCCTTTCCAGGTTTTTTACCATTACTGTGTCCTGCCTCTTACATACACTCTTCTCTTCTTTACCCCCACATCTGTGAGGGCAGGAATGTTGCCTTTTTACCCTTCCACTCCGTATAATTCTGTTTCCATCATTTTATGTGCTGGCTCATTTCTTTAAGATTATTTATCATGTAGCTGGTGCTAATATTGTTTTAGATGGAGTATTATTTATTTATTTATTTATTTGTTTTGCAGTTTTTGGCAAGGGCCAGGTTTGAACTCACAACCTCCAGTATATGGGGCTCATGCCCTACTCCTTTATGCCACAGGCACTGCCCTTTTATTTTTTAAATATACTTCAGAAACTTAGTTGAGGCTGTTCTAAGTCTTATACCTTGCGTAGGGCTTTACATATGCATTGTTTTATTTAATCATCAAAGCAACACTATGATGTATGTATTATTGTTCCCCATTTTATCAATACACTGGAAATTAGAAAGATTAAATAAATTTCCTAAATTTCATAAATGGTAGAATGGGAATAGAGTCCAAAGCCCATCCCATAGATGGGTTTAAATTAAACTAGAGAGCGAAATTACTGTTAGGTCTATGTTGGACATAAATGGCACCTAAAGAGCTCATCTTCTTAGCATAACAGGAAAATTAAGTCACATTGAAGAATGACATCAAGCCTAATACAGTTTGCATGTAGGCACATGGCTATTTTCCAATCACCTGTAAGGACAATGAAAACTAAAATTTAATCAATACTTTCTGTGGTGTCAGGCATAGTTATAAAGAACACTTTGCTTGTATTAACTCACTTAGTCCCCACAACAATCCAGTGATGTAGATTATATTATTTTCCCTGTTCTGCAGAGAAAGAAACTGATATTAAAAAGGTTAAGTAACTTGAGAAAGGCATTTGTATAATTTTCATCTATAGCAAGCAGAGTTTAAATTTGTGGGACTCTCTCTATACCTCAGAACTGAGAGCCAATATTATTTTCTTCTTTCTTTCATCAGCTTTTTCCTTTTTTCTTTTTTTTTTTTAGACCCTGTAAGATGCAAACAGGAAAAAAAAGGAAGAAAAAGAACTTAAGGCAAGGAGACAGACTGCAATAGAGCTGACATTTTGTGAAATAAAAGTCCGAAGTACTTTGGAGACATTTATCAATAAGCAACACTTTTATTTATTTATTTATTT
>NW_003852581.1:1123456-1138053 GCF_000181295.1 Otolemur garnettii
GCACCCCACGGGCGGCAGAGAAGAACCCCGTCCCAGGGCTCTGGGCGGGTCCAGAACTGATTGCTAGAGCGGCAAGCAACACTTTTAAAAAATAATATTTATTTAAGAAAGCATGCTTACTATAGAAAATTTGGAAAATATCTATGATAGGCAGACAAAAAATTACCTCTAGAGTTTGTGCTAATTGGATAGGAGCATACGTACCCAATAATATAAATTTTCTTCCTTTCTAGATAACAGCAACAAATTTCCAATTAAGAAAAAAACCACATCTCTTTGCTTATATTGTCTCTTTACTTACCTAAGGGTGCATATCAGGGATCAATGGATTTTCTTTAATTTAGAAAAGTTCCCCAACTTGTGAAGGACAAGGTGGGTCTGAACTCTAGAGCAGTGTTTTTCAAACTTTTTTTTATCTCACAGCACACTTATAATTCAACTTCTTTGGCACATTTATGTTGATAAAAAAAGAGTAAAGAAAATAATATACCTTTTTGATGTATTTATTAACACAAAAAATGCACCATCACAGTAAAAAAAAAAAGCAAAACAATTTATCATGATTTTTAATACAAGATAACAATTAAAATTCTTTAAAAACTTATTTATATTTATTTATTTATTCATTTATTATAATTGAACATTTAATGTGATACCTGAGCTTAACTTTTTTGGGAATATCTTCTTTGCAATGTCAAATTTTGGACAGGCATACTCTTAAATCTTCTTCCAAGGATTCTAACCATGATCCATTTTTGTTTTCAATATAATTCAATGCAGAAAACCTTGTTTCATGAAAATATGACATTAAGAATGGAAGAAGTATTTCTATTGCTTCTTGTCATATTTAGAAATTCATCCTTAAGAGATAACCAAAAGTGGGTAATATGTGTTGTTGAATATTTAAATGACAATCATCTGTCAATTTTTAATTTTTGTCAACCTTTCCTCTTCTGTAATAATTAAATTTGTTAACATATATGCACTTTAAACAAAAGGGATTTCTCACCCAATCCAGAGATGTTATGTCAAGTGTTGGTGCGGGAAAATATGTTTCAAAATTTGTGTACAATAAATTTTGTAAAATTTGTTCAATATGATTTTTATCCAGTTAATATCCTTTCACTAGTTCAAACATTTCTACTGCATTTTCTCTTTTAATCCTTTCCTTCCAGAAAAGTAATTTTTCTCTGAGTATTAATTTTACCCGTAGTTGTAAGAATATTTTCATGATTTCCCTGCATACTCTTATTAAGAGTATTCAAATGTTGAAATAAATCTGCAAGAAATACAACTTTATTACACCGAACAGTGTCACAAAGTAAATAACATAATTTAGAATGCTGCTTTTTTAAAAAGATTAATACTGCTTCTTTTAAATCATAAAATTTTGATAGAACACATCCTTGAGATAACCATCTTACTTCCGTATGCAATAAAAGGTGGATATGAGAAGCATCCATTGAAGAACATAATTCTGCAAATAATATTCATTGTGATGGCCTGCTTTTTGTATAATTATTAATTTTAATAGTGTCATCTAGGACCTTTTGTAATTTAGGCACTATTTATTTTGACACTAGCACTTCTCTTTGTAGAAAATGGTATATAAAAATAATTTTTGTATTTTTTTTGCACAAGTGTAACAAATCCTTTTATACTTCTGAACATGGATGGGGCTCCATTCATACAAATATTTATGTGGGAATCCCAAGACAAGTTATTAGAATTAAAGTAATTATGGATAAAATAAAAAATATTTTGGTCCTTTGTTGTTGTTTCGAGTCATTGACAAAATAAAAGCTGTCCTATGATTTCTTCTTTATAGAAAAATCTACTGAATGCTAAAAGTTGAGGTTTACCACTGCTATCAGTATATTCATCCAAGCAAATATGTTTACTTCCTTGAAGTGGGATATTACTTAAAATTCTGTTTTCAGATAAATCCTTAACATGCAGTGAAATTTGTTAACTGAAAGAAGAATTTTTTAAATTTCCTTTTCATTCACTTTGGATGATTTTGACATATATTGGTGTTCATTGGCACATCCTTGTCAAATTGCACCATCTATGGATATTTTGCAAAACCTTATTTTTCAAATCTGCATCCCACCCACTTTAGAAATAAGCTGATGTTTATTTATTATAATAAAACATTTATCTATTATAACAATGATAGACTCATATCAATTTAAAGAGGTTTTAATTTTGATATGTATGCTTACCATGCTCTGAACTTCTTCCAAAAATAATTTAATTAATGATTTTTAAATGTTTACATAGCACACCTAAGATCTCATGACACACCAGAGTGCTATGGTAAACTGGTTGAAAATCACTACTGTAGAGCCTAGTCTGGGATGCAAGCTGAAAGTGAAATATACTTTGCATGTATAAAATGGGAAGCTTGGTTCAAGTTTTGCTGTTGTTGTTGTTGTTTGTTTGTTTAAGAGAGAGTGGTCTGGAGAAAGACACTGAGAATCCCAGGAACTAGGAAAATGGGAACTAAATAGAAGGGAAGAGCTCTTGGCTTAAGGAGCAAAATCTGGCAAAATGCTGGTAGGTTGTGACCTAGGGTGCAAAACAGCCATGAAAGATTCTATTTAAGATGTCAATATTCAGTTTTAAGTTTTTTCCTATTTTGTGCAGTGTGGAAGTATGTGTACTTTCTCCCAAATGCTTTAGTAAAATTTGCTTACTATATACTTGTATTTGTGGTTATGTGAAGATAGAAGGATGGGGGCCACATGTGGGGCAGAGGTACTAAAAGACGACAGCAGCTACAGGAGTTGAACCCAGAGTGGGACAACTGGCTGTATTTTGGACTAATTTGTAAACAGGCTTATCAGAAGAAGATTACCTTGGAGAAGGAGGGCTGAGTAAAGAAAATATATCTGCTGTTACCTGGTATGGAAACTAAAGACATTTGGTTATTATAGGAATAAATGACTCTAGAAGATTGAGTGACATTTGGGTTATGCATAAAATAGAAATGAAAAATTGCTTAGAATCCTATTTGGCGATAAGCACTATTAACATTTCAATGGCTATCATATCCTTCTACTTTTTTTTCTTTTTACATACATAGACAGATAGATATAATTTTTAAATAAAATTGCCATCATAGTAGGTATCTTTTGTTCACTTAACAATATATTGTGTTCTTAAAAATTGCTAAAAGAGTAGATTTTAAGTGTTCTCGCCACAAAGAAATGATAATTATGGGAGGTAATTCATATGTTTATTAGATTGATTTGGCCATTTCTCTCTCTCTCTACATGTGTATATATATTATGTATATACATATATATATATACACAGCATATTGTATATGATATAAATATAAAAGTTTGTCACTTAAAATTAATTAATGTATAAAATTTTAAAAAGCAAAAACAATTATATGTAATGCTTTGGAGCTGGGGAAGATTATATATAACATTTTTAAAAATTATAATTCAACAAATATTTATTAAAGACCAACCATATGGCAAACTGTTTAAGGCCCTGTTGAGCACTTATCAAGTTTCAAGTACCATGGCAAATCTTTTATGTACATAATCCCATTTAATCTTCACAAGGAAGTAAGAATAAAATCCCAGTTTTACAGATAAGGAAATTGAGGTTTAAAGAGTTAATCTGTCCAGGATCAAACAACTTGAAAATAGTTAAACCAGTATTCAAACTCAGGACAAGTGTGAATCCAGAGGCCACTATTTAACAATCAGCTACTGAGTCACTTCACTACTTAAATATGTGTTTTTGTTTATTTAACCAATCCCATATTTTAATAGTTTCCCACTTTGTGGTATCAAGCAATTTCGCAGTGAACATACTTTTATAATACACTTTTAAATAAATATCAGTTTAAATATTTCCTTAAAACCATGGAGAAATTTTGGAAAAATAGCAGTAGATGACTCTTATACAAAAGCCCTATTTCAGATGCTTAAATTACTTTCTTTTGATATATAGGACCGTCATGTAAAAAAAAAAAATCTCCTTCAATATACAGGTTGCAGCATATACTCAGGGAGTGTCAAGTTAGAATATTCTTTTTATGTGAACATCTGTTTTTACTGTAACTACTCAAATATATTAAGAAAAATAAAGGAAATTGCTGTAGAAAAGCTATCTTTAAAATGGGTTTTGGAGACTATTAGTAACAATTAATGACTTTTAAAATTTCTAGTCTTTTTCATTTTATTTAAATAATAAAGAGTAAAATGAGATTTGGTGTATTTTTAAATTAAGTGAATGAAAAACTAAGAGGAAAAATTCAAGTACTAATAGAATAATTTAGAAAACCTTCATAAAATAATTTGTCCCTGCTTCAATTCTTAATTATTAAGAAATTTAATGTGTTTTAAATTCTACTTTTCCCCTTCAAATAGGCTTCCTTTTAAACTGCTTGGTAACCCAACTAAATATTATTATAATTTTATTTTTCTAGAATTTTGAAAAATCCCTGCACCTGTATTAGTACTCTGGGAAGGCCTTTTTCTCCAAGTTGAGGTGGGGAAGAGGACAACTATTACAGCTGTGACTCTAGAGGCATTTTATATTTTCTTCTCCTTATCTGCACTGAGAAATCTTACTAACTTTTCACTATTCATTTATAGTCTTTCTGAAATTTCCCCAGTTTAGAAGGAAATCTCAGCTCCAAAAGAAGAATAATGACAGTCTTTCTCTAAATCTAATCACAAAGTGATATTTGTGGACAAAATGAGAGGTAAATTTAAAATCTCTTCAGGAAAACATAATTGTGGCATGAAAGAAAACAAAAAAATGGCTAGCAAGATTAACAAAACTGCAAATTTGTTTAACTTTGGGATTATTAAGAAACATTCAACACAGCAGGAAGCAAAGTTAGAGGAAGCACATTTCCAGAAACTGAGTTTATATCAATGCTGTCTGATGAGACCATTCTGATTCATTTGAACTTTGGAACTAGAAAATATCATAACAATAGGCCATCTTCTGTAGAATCTTGAGAAATTGTGGAAAAGGTTATTATCATGAATATTGTGTTTAGTTAATAAGTTCTCATCAGATGTTAGTGATTTTGCAACATACGTCAAATGCATTCATTTTCTTCTACAAGCCTTTCTATAACAAAAATAATTTAGAGTTGCCAATCATAGATAATGGTGAAGACAAACAAGTCCTACTTATGTTGACCCTGGACCCTGTAAATCATCACTAATTTGATGATTAGAACTGATCACGAAATATAGTAGTGTCTCTGGATACAAAATCAATATCTACAAATCAGTAGCCTTCATAAATGCCAATAATACTCAAGCTGAAAGTAAAATCAAAGACACAATACCTTTTATAGTAGCTCTGAAGAAGATGAAATAACTGGGAATATATTTAACAAAGGATGTGAAAGATCTCTATAAAGAAAATGAAGAAAACCTTAGAAAAGAAATACCATAAGGCAATTAAAAAAAATGGAAGACCATACCATGCTCCTCGCTCAGAAGAATCAACATCGTTAAAATGTAAATGCCATCCAAAGCAATATATATATTTAATGCAATCCCCATCAAAACACGAATGTCATCCTTCAAAGAACTTGAAAATATAGTACTTTGTTTCATATGGAACCAGGGAACAACCCTGAATAGCCAATACAATTAGAAAAAAAATCTGGAGGCATCACAATACCAGAATTCTAGCTACAATAGAAGTCTATAATGATCAAAACAGCATGATACTGGCACAAAAATAGAGATATAGAAATATAGAACAGAATGGAGAACCTAGAGATGAACCCAGCCACATATCACCATTTGAGCTTTGATAAGCTTAACAAAAGCATGCACCGGGGAAAAGAATCTCTAATTCATAAATGGTGCTGGGAGAACTGATTAGCCACATGTAGAAGACTGAAACTAGACCCACAGCTCTCACCACTGACAAAAATTGACTCTCACTGGAAGAAAGATTTAAATTTAACACACAAAAAAAATTCTAGAAGAGGGTGCAGGTAAAATGCTTGATAAAACTGGCCTGGGAAAAGATTTTATGAGGAAGACTCCCTTGGCAATTGCAGCAACACCAAAACTAAATAAATGGGGCATTATCAAGTTTAAAAGCTCCTGTACAGCTAAGGGTACCACAGCTACATTAATCATACATCCTTTGAAATGGGAGAAGCTATTTGCATGTTATAAATCTGACAAAGATCTGATAACTAGAATCGACAGAGAACTCAAATTAATCAACAAGAAAAGAGCAAATGACCCCATTTACAAGTGGGCAAGAGACTCGAACATAAAATTCTCTGAAGATGACAGGAATGGCCAACAAACACATGAAAAGATGCTGATCATCTCTAATCATCAGAGAAATGCAAATCAGAACTACTCTCATCTAAATTCAGTGAGATTAGCTCACATGACAAAGTCCCAAAGTTGTAGATGGTGGCATGGATGTGGAGACAAGGGAGCACTTCTATAATTCTGGTGGGATTGCAAACTAATACAACCTTTATGTAATGAAGTATGGAGAATTTGTAAAGAGCTAAAAGTTGATCTTCCATTTGATTCCACAATCCCATTACTAGGTATTCACCCAGAAGAAAAAAAATCACTTTTTTACAAGAACATTTGCACCAGAATGTTTACTGCAGCTCAGTTCACAATTGCCAAGTTGTGGAAGCAACTCAAATGCCCATCAACACATGACTGAATTAACAAACTTTGGTATACATATAATATTCAGCTATAAGAAAAGATGAAGACGTTATATCTTTTGTGTTTACCTGGATGAAGTTGAAACACTTTCTTAGTAAAATCCTCAATAATGGAAAAAAAAAGTATCCAATGTATTCAATACTAGAATAAACCAATATATAGCAACTACATGCCCACAAGAAAGATAATACCTAAATATAGCCTAGCAAGGAGGAGGAGGAGAGAGGAGGGAGGGGGAGGAGGAGGGAGGGCAATTGATAGAATCTCACCTAATGTGCACAATGTGATGGTGCTCAGCACGCCCCTTGGGTGAAGGCTCAACTGCAACTTGAACTTTACCTTAGAAATGAAAACAATGTAAACTAAACATTTGTACCCTCATATTAATTTGAAAAAAATACGCTCATTTCCCCTAATCATCAGAGAAATGCAAATCAAAACCACCTTGAGATATCACCTAACCCCACTCAAAATAGCCCACATCACAAATCCCAAAACTACAGGTGCTGGTATTAATGTGGAGGGAAGGGAACACTTACACACTGTTGCTGAAAACTAATACAACCTTTTTGAAAAGATGTATGGAGAATTCTCAAAGAACTAAAAGTGGACCTTCAGTTTGAACCTGCAGTCTTCTTACAAGGTATCTATACAGAAGAAAAAAAACAATCATTATACCATAAGGACATTTGCACTAGAATGTTTATTGCAGCTCAATTCACAATCACCAAGATGTGGAATCACCCAAGTTTTCATCTAAACATGAATGAATTAATCAACATATAAAAAGATCAATCAACTGTAGTATATGTATACCATGGACTACTATTTGGCCATAAAAAGATGGTGATTCTTGTATTAATCTGGATGGAGTTGAAGAACATTATCCTTATTAAAGTATCACATGAATGGAAAAGAATGTATTTAATGTACTCATTACTATTATAAAATCAATAGTTAGACACTTGCACACTTGTAGGAAAGAAAAACAAAATTAAATTTAAGCAGGGGGAGCTGGGGAGAAGGTAGGGGATTAGTAAACTCACCTAATGGGCACAATATAAGGATATACAGCACACTCCCTGTGTGAAGGGCTCAACTGCAACTTGGACTTTACCTGACAAGCACAAACAATGTAACTTAATCATTCTACCCCCATATTAATCTAAAACAAAAAAACACTAGAACTTCAAAAGTATATGAACTTTAATTAATGAATGTTATATTCCAGTAATAATAACATAAATCATCTATACATATATACATATGTGTATGTATATGCACACACATTTTAATTTTTATTGTCACTGGAAAACTCTAAGACAGAAGTGTTTAAGACAAAACAAAAATAAGAAATGTTTGAGTCATGAAAATGAGAAAGCATGAATAGAGGGGAATGTATAGACTTGGAGATTAGATTGAAGGAAGTGGAAAAGCATTAATTTATTTAAACATTCATTCAAAAATATTTGTTAACTACTATATATGCTAGGCACTTGGCAGGCAAAAATAAATGGGTAAATCTTTATTCTTAAAGGTTTCGGTTTTGTTGGAAAAACATTCCTATATATAGACATACTACAAGTCAATGTAAATACTGTGCCAGAAATACACAGAAGGTGCCCCCAAAGCAAGATCCTTACAGAAGGATCAAGTAAAGATTCCTGGAGGAAGTGATAGTCTGAGCTGTGTTTTAAATGAGAAATAGAAGTTATTCCTGATTAAGGAGAGTAGTAGAGGTAGTAGTAGAAGAAAGATTCCAGAGATCTGAAAGTTTTTCAGTACCCAGGACATGAAGAAGGAGTAGCAATAGATGAAACTGAAGAAGTAGGCAGGAGCTAGATCTGAAAGGACTTAGTATGCCATGGTAAAAAGTTTAGGTTTATCCTGAAGATGATTGGGCGTCATTACAGGAATTTAAGCAAAACACTGATAGGTTAAGTTTTGTGTTTGAGAGAGAGAAATCTCATAGAAAGAGGATGAAACTAAAAAAAAAATAGGCGTGATCATGGTATCTCCCCTGCCTATGGTTCATCTTATAAGGGTACATGTGAATCTTTCTAAATGTAGAATATAAATGTCTTAACACAGTAACTAAGAAAATGACATGAAGACTATGTTAACCAGTTGATAAAAATATTTCAAATTATATATAAAAACAGTACACTGTACCCCTTGACTGTATTAATGTACACAGCTATGATTTAATTAAAAAAATTAGGAGTTTGTTGCTTTAATCTAGGTAAATAATAATGATGAAGAGGAGGTTCTGGGGCAGTTCAGGTAGGAAAGAAAAGGGAGACATTCAAGAATTATTTAGGGGGTAGAAGTGAAGAGACTTGGTGACTAACTACATGCAAGGATGAGGGAGATGGTGGGACATGGGGTGGTCCCTAGATTTGGGGATTTAATGAATAAATAGAGTACAAGGAAATATGGTGTATGGTAGGAGGAGTATATAGGGAGACAAGGTTGTGAATTTAGTTTCAGTCATATATATTTTAGGTGTCTTTGAAATTTCTGAGAAGAGATGTTCATTAAGCAGTTGGATATCTGGGACAAAGATAGATTTAGGCATACTTTCAGAGAGATGGTAAATGCAGAACACAATCATTGTGAGATTACTCAACAGATAATATAAAAAGTGAGATCAGAACCCCAAAGATAGAGTCAAACAAAATTAGTCTTTCCTTTTTGAAAAGAAGTATGGAGAATCTTCAAGAGGTAAAAGTAAATCTTACATTTTTCCTGTAATGTAGGTATCTACCCTGAAGAAAAATAAATCGTTTTAACATAAGGACATTTGCAGTCAAATATATATAGCAGCTCAATTCACAATTGCAAAGATGTGGAAACAACCCAAGTGTACATCAACCCATAAGATTGATGAGAAGAAAGTTTGATCAAACTGGGTTTAAGTTAGAATAGAGAAGAAACATTGGAAATAACATGTCTTTCTATGAGTTTTCCTGTGAATCAGAGTAAAGACAAAGAAAATGGTGGAAGGCAGATATGGGGTCAAGGATTTTTTGTATGTTTTGAAGATGAGAGAAATTAGAGTATGTTTGTTGATGGGAGTGGTCCAGTGGAAGGCCCAAAATTCTAATGTGAGAAAGGGAAGACTTGCAGGATAAAAGTACTTAAATACACAAAGGAAAAAAGATACAATGTAGAAGTTATTTTTTTCTTTTTTTTTTTATTAAATCATAGCTGTGTACATTAATGCTGTCATGGGGTACATTGCACTGTTTTTATATACAATTTGAAATATTTTCATCAAACTGGTTAACATAGCCTTCATTTCATTTTCTTAGTTATTGGGTTAAGACATTTATATTCTACATTTATAAAGATTCACATGTACCCTTATAAGATGAACCATAGGCGAGATCCCACCAATCACCCTCCCTCCACCCATTCTCCCCCTTCCCCTCCCCTCCCTCTCCCCTTCCCCCATATTCCTGGGCTATAATTTGGTTATAGCTTTCCTATGAAACTGGGACATACAGCTATTAAAGGAGAGAGTCAAAATATGAACCCAACGTGCTGGGCTCTGTAGTGTACACTTAAACCTTACTACAATTTTTTCCCTTCTTCTGAGAAAGAATTCACTTAAGGCCCTTATGATTATCTCAAGTTTCACTAAACTTAGTTAAGCCTCTAAAGAGAATAAAAGAAGCTAATTTTCTTATTACAGTGTCTTGATTAATCTTTGCAAATCTCAGAAAGACCTCTCATATTAATATCATTTTCTTAAACTTCATTACTTAGGGATTCACCTTCGTCCATAGACAGGTAAAGTCAAATACGTAATGCTTTATTCAAGGTAAAGAATCTGACTTTAATTTACATTGAACTTGTCATGTTGTTTCTCTGAGAAACTCCAACACCCTTTTTAAGATAACTTTTTACTGAAGTATAATAATATATTCAGGAAAGTAAAAAAAAAAATCATAGTACACAGTTGGATAAGTCTTCACAGAGTACATCCATGTAACTAGTACCCAGACCAAGAACCAGAATATAATGAACATTTGTTTCCCCCTTTTATCAATTGTAAGTCACTATCTTCTCAAAGGTAACCATTATTAGTTTTGTATGTTTTTGAACTAAAATCTAAGTTTTAATTTGCCCCTCCCATTAATAATCTATACATTTCTTACCTGATTTTGAGGTTTTCCAACTCTTTTAAAGATATAAGCTAAAATTATATTATGTTCTGTTCACCTAAATGACCAATTTTGTGTTCTGAGTTTTTATTTGAATTACATTTATATCATAAAATAATAAGTAAAAATTATATTAGCCACACTTCTTTAGCATTTGCTTCATGCCAGAAAAGTGCCGTGTTACTGCTGTGTTACTTGCCTAATCCTTATAATAACTCTATTAAGGAGGAACTGTTATTATAATCTCTAAAGAGGTCATTGAAGCACAGAGAGATTAGGTAATTTTCCCAAGGCCACCCAGTTACCAACTGGCAGAACTGAAGTAATTTTTTGCTCTTTTTAAATAGTAGGTTTAAATATATCTAGATCAGGTAATGTATTTTATTTCATCTAGGTATACTCTCGTTATTATAAGATTACTTTTACTGAATTATTTAAGTAACACTTACCCATTAACATATAATTATACTTTAATCTCAGTTCACACTGAATTCTCCCTTATATAATTAATTTAAAATTTAGGCTCCATTGTTAACCTTCTTGGATTTAACTGTGGCCTGTTTTATGTGTCAGATTGTTAGCTATTGTTCCTAATATATTAAAATACAGAATATTTACCTCATATCCTTAGAATTTTTTTAAAAACACATTTTGCTTGATTCATATTATTGTCCCTTTTCATTATCATAATGTATCAGTTAAAAAACTTTTGCCTACAGATAACAGAACACTCAACTAGCATAAACAGTAGAGATTTATTATTAAATATCCCATAACAAGAAACAAGAAGTCTGATCTTAGGCAATCCCAGGCTTGATTAATTGAGTTTATCAAGGACCTACTTTTTTGTCTTTCCATTCTGCAACCTCCAGTGTGTTAGGAAAGCCCTACTCATGGTTGTAAGATGAGTGCGGCCATTGCAAGCATCATATCCTGACAC
Source organism: Otolemur garnettii (assembly GCF_000181295.1). Classification (NCBI taxonomy): domain Eukaryota; kingdom Metazoa; phylum Chordata; class Mammalia; order Primates; family Galagidae; genus Otolemur; species Otolemur garnettii. Next base: position 1,135,270 of record NW_003852581.1, read on the forward strand.
AATGGTATGAAAAGCAGGAAGAAAGAGGGTTCCAAGGAAATGAAGCCTTTTTCTTTGTATCAGAAGAGAATGCTTTCTGATAAGTCCCAGAAGACTTCAATTTATGTCTCATTGGTTAGAATTGTGCCACATGTGCACTCCTAGTTGCAAGGCAGGTGGGAATAGCAATAACTGGCACACCAACATCTGTTATGGGAAGTTACTTGTTGGGCTGGTGAGGGGCAATTTGTTGTAAGATATGTAACCGCCATTGTGTGTTTCACAAAGATAAATTATAGCTAACCTTAATGTCTTAGAAAGGATATAGATGAAGAAGGGAGATATTAACTATGCCCTTAGTAAATTGGATATGTGAGCTGAAATGTTCCTTTTCTATGATTTATTTATCTCATAATCTCAATGGTAATGTGTTTCTGAAGTCTCATGATATGGCAAGACTTTCTAAAAGGGCCACAGTGAATTTGATCTATAATGTCTGAAAGTTTCTGGAAAATCTGGAGATTTTGGTTTGATAAAAAAAAGGATATTTCTGATAGAGCTATAAGATGGCTGCCTACAGGGAGTCTGAGTCATTTGCCACCAGAATGTTTAAGCAAAGCATGTAGTGAAAACAATAATCTATAAACCTGAACCAGGAGAAACTATGCTTCATGTCAAAAGATAGTGGAATTTTGTAGAAGGAATTCCTATAGAGATTAGAGAGAGAGTTAGACTCCATCTGTAACTTATATTCCCTTGTATCTTAATTCTTATTAAACACTCAAGTAAGGACTTGGTTACCACCATGATAGAAACATTTTTTTAATTCACAATATTCAAAAATGGCATGCATATTCACATAACATTGTACTAATACCATTAAGTACATATTTTACTAGTATCATATTGTAAAATAAAAAGGTAATTTTTAGAATAAAATAAAATTATTGGTAATAAATAAATTATACTTGTATATCAAGGTGAGTTAGGTAGATAAAAAATTGTATGTATTAGCAGATGGCATGAAAGTTCAACTTAGAACTCTCATGAAACTGCAATTTTATTCATGGCCAGAAAGTAAAAGTAGAGAATAAAGTACAATGATGCATTGTACTTTAAGTTCAAAGTACTTGTTAGTTCAAAGCAGGAAATAGTATATAAAATATACTTGCCAGTAGGTGGGAGAAATAGTGGATTTTGAGACACACAAGGTTAATGATAACTTGTGAAGATGAGCTAGGTGGAAACTACATAGCAGATGCTGTGAACTGGCATCCTTACCAATGTAGACTTGAGGAGAGAGAGTAAGATTGAGAGAGAAAATATCCTAATTGCTGGGCTCCTGCCCCAGGGAAATATCCTTTAAGACTTGTGAAGTTGGCAGTGATCAACTGAAGAAAAGTAAAGTTAGAAGTGGCAAGAGACATGATCCTCTTCTCTCCTTTATTCTGGGCTATAGTTGTGTTTTATCATTCATATGAAAGTGTGGGTGATTATATATTGGTTTTGTAATAGTACTGCATACATTGGATACTTTTTCTTCCTTTCTTGAGATACTTTACTAAGAAGAATATGGAGGGGAGGGCGGAGGGCAGATGGAGGGAAGGTAATCAGTGGGACCTCACCTATGTTGCATATTGCAAGGGTACACGTCAGATCTATTAAGAGTAAAGTATAAATGTCTTAACACAAGTAAGTGAGATGAAGTCTATGTTAACCAGTTTAATGTAAGCATTCCAAATTGCATATAAAATCAGCACATTGTACCCCATAAATACATTAATGTACACAGTTCTGATTTTATTTAAAAAAAAAAAAAGAAGTGGTAAGAGACAAAGAGCTAGGACAAGCAGAATAGAATTTTCAAAGGTGAGAAACACAGGGGGCCACTGCCTGTTAGTGGGGTTCCTGCAAAAGGTCCAGAGTGTTTGTTCCACTCAGCTTTTATTGAAGGCTATTTCCTCATTAGCTCAGAGGGTAAGATGAAGAAGGGGGCAAAAACGTCAGCAGTTTCTCTGAGTAAGCATGTCAACTCCTGTTGTTTCTATAATCATTAGCTTTAACAGTCTGAGCAGTCTTGAGAAATCAGAAACCTGAGCCTTGTGTGTGGGCAGCCTCCTGTTTGTGGTTACACAGACAGGTTAATTCCCACTAGTTCACTATGGAGTAAAGTGGCATCAGTCTCCTCTGAAGAATCAGTGGGATAGAAGAATTTTCCTCTGATCTCCACTCAGAAGTGTCCTCTTCTGTTGATTAAGGGATATAAGATCTCCTACCCATATTTCAGTGCTCTAGCTATTCCCTTGATCCCTGCCATGGCCAAATGCAGATCTCCACAATGAGTATTTGCTTTGGCTGTTGACTGGGCAGGAGATGGCCTGGTTAATTTTTCTACTTGGGCCTTACACACAACTTCCTCTGTGGTCACTGTTTCTTCAGTGTTCACAGACCCAACAGAAGGTTTGCAAGCTGTATGCCCTACAGACCAGGCTTCTAGTAAAAACAGGAAATGGCTCAGATAAGCCATTTAGTGGATGTTGGGTGGCACCCATGGCTCAGTGAGTAGGGTGCCGGCCCCATATACACCCTCCCATATATGGAGGGTGGCAGGATCAAACACAGCCCAACCAAACTTAAACAAAAAAATATGTAGGCATTTTGGTGGGCACCTGTAATCACAGCTACTTGGGAGGCTGAGGCAAGAGAATTGCCTAAGCCCAAGAGCTGGAGGTTGCTGTGAGTTGTGACACTACGGCACTCTAACAAAATGACAAAGTGAGACTTTGTCTCTCAAAAAAAAAAAAA
>NW_003852581.1:1138073-1142386 GCF_000181295.1 Otolemur garnettii
AAAGAAAGAAAGAAAGAAAGAAAGAAAGAAAGAAAGAAAGAAAGAAAGAAAAAGGAAATTTAGCTGACCTGTTTTTATTCCACATTCCTCAACTTATTTCTCTGTTTTTCCCTTTTACTGGAGGTGTTTTCCCTTGCCAAACATGGGGTCTTCAGTCTCCATTATGCCTGCACTAATGAAAGCCTAGTGTCCCAACTGAAACAATTACATCTGTGTTTGTTGCCCTACTTCACTTTTCTCTCTCTTTTCTATATTTTATCTTCCAGAAAACCCTCCTTATTCCCTTTTCTCTCTTTTTTTCCTTCTTCCACTTCTATTTCTTTTTACTATCCTTTCTTCATCTCTTCTCCCTGCTAATGATGTCTTCAGATTATTGTTTAGCAATCCAGGTGGCTGTAAGGTCAGAGATCTCTGATTCTGAGCAGGATGAAAACTGCATTGGTAGCAATATGTTTCAAGCAAATGTTTTCCTTTGACAAGCAATAAAACATAAAAATTACTACAAAGCTGAACAAACAGTTCTTGTAAATAACAAATATCTGTGACTAAAGTCAAGAAGTATAAATTTCATAAACAATTTACAGATGTTCTGCATACAGGAAGTATAGATATGGGGAGCCAACAAATTTACAACAAAAAAGTTAACTAGTAGTTTACACAGGTTGGAAGAGAAGAATTCAAAATCCATGCCTACTTATCTGCTATGTAAACTACTCACAATCTCTGTTTGCTAACCGCCTCTCATGATTTCAGTAGTCTTTAAGTATAGTTATCAGGACTACTTGGGTTTCTTCTGCCCTATTCTTAAAGATGATGGATTACATGTTTATACTGACTCAAATTCTGTTCATTTCTTGCTATTTTCTGATTATACATTATACATTGTGCGCAACATAAAAAATTCAATTACTTTACTTCTATAAATTGAAGATATACAGAATTAATTATACTTTAACTACAGAGAGAATCAATGACGTGGTAATATCCACACCTAAGGAACTAGACAGTACTTCAAGCAAATGTTTTTTGGTTAAAAATCAACAAACTTGAAAGCATCTTATTATTTAAGTTGTTTATTTTTATAAAGTCTAAATAATTTTCTTTCTCTTGAAGCAAACATGTTTGTCTCTCATCTCTGAAATACAGATGAATAATGGGATAGACTAGTAATTAAAAATTTTACTTGTGTTAGTATTAGTGATTGTTTTAGGCTGCTTATATTTAACTTTGTTTTTCAGAGTGTATAAAAGTGGTACTATATTTTACACAAAATTTTTATTCATCAAAGTGTTCAATACAAATGTGTACTTACTTGATATAATAAAAAACACATGAATCTCTGTAAAAGCAAAGAGATAGCCAAAGAAATAAATCATATAATCACATCTGTGTATGAAATGGAACCTGTAATCTTTGCCAATCCAAGAAGTACAATTTTTAAAAATTGCCTATTGAAAACAGATGTGATTTACCTTTCTCTAAACAGCACCATTTGGCCCATTTATTTTACTTGTTATGGCAAGGTTGTTTGAAATGCTGGGTAGTTAGATGGTGAGTGGAGCCTTTTGGTCAGCTAAAGCTATTTCTGTGTTCAAAAATGTAAGTAAATTTTTAAGTACTTTACTGTATTTCTACTTAAAACATCCAGTATATTTTCTGATGTTGCCCTTTGTTCCTTTTAGCAATATATTTATGTAGTACAATCAGTGTGTCATATTTTACATTACAAAAAATAATCTCTACAAAGGGCAAAGAGATTCCTTTCAGATCCTATAGACCTGATATCACCAAAGAAATTTTCCCTTCTTGCTTGTAATTGCCAACGCCAAACAGACACTTGGAGGCCTGGGAGTCAAACCATATGAAATCTCACCCTATGGAATCTCTTCTTTGTGTATAGACTGGCAAGGAGTCAAAATGATTCTCCCTTTCTTAGAATTACAATTTCTGTGCATGTCTATAGGTACTGTAAGTCATAAGAAATTTCTACTCACTGATTTTCAGACTCCAGAAAACTTTTTCTCAGTTTAGACTGAGGTGAGGATATGGCATCCATATTCTTGGCAGAATGACTCTCCATAGTGGTCTTGGAAATGTCAAACATCATTAAGAATTGAGACTGAGGTGCCTATTATCCCCAATAGGATGACTATTTAATCTGTCTAACTCAGGGCACTTTTGGAGTGAAAATATATATAGAACCATTAACAGTTATTCCAAGGAAACATTCATAAACTGGAACTCTCCTAGCAAATCAGTATGTATGTTGACCATATAGTTAGGTACTATAAATTGTTTTGTCTTCCTTTAGCTAGAAGACGTTACTTAAATTTATCCCAAAAGAACTTTATTTTAAATATTACATGTTTTGCCTATAATGTTACATGTTTACTATTAAAAGTCACGCTGTCATTACAGACAGAAAATAATGGCAAGAAAACATATCTTTAACTACAGAGAGAATCAATAATGTGTTAGTATCCAGGACTAAGGAACTGGACAGTATTCACTTTGATTTTTGAAGAATGGCATTTGATATTTTGATATTTGAACATTCCCAAAGTAGCAGAAGGTTATTTTCATTTTTCATATTTTAAGATTACTTAGCATAAATACTTTTTCTAACATGTAGAACTTTTCACATGTGTATTATGCAAGTTTAAAACATTTATTCTATTTTGTTGAGGGGTTTTTAAATTTTTTTTTTTGCAGTTAATTGTACATCTGTGACTGACTTTGATGATCGTCCAGGGAATATAACAGATTTCTAACCAGAGAATACTGTTTGTGCATTCCAAGATAAAGAGCTTTTTCGCAAATACAGTGTTATTTTAGAATCTAAACCTAATCTGTTCCAAACCTCTATTCAAATTCCAAATTATTTGAGTTCAAAGACAATTTAAAATAATAGAAACTAGATTAATCCATTCCTGGGTCCCACAAACTCAAATGATTTTGAGAATTGTGGGAATATTCAAAATGATTTTAACAGTAAATACATTGGATTTTAAGGTAAAATATTGACAAATAATATTATTTGAATACAAATGTATATTAGTAAAATTAAAAATATAAAAACATAAAAGTATAAAGTCTTGTTTCATCACACTTGAACACTTGGTTAGAAACATACCCCCTCATTGTTCACAAGCTCCTAAAAGTCTTTTACAAACTTTTCTGCTGCTTCTGAATTAGAACTGGCAGCCTCTCCATGCATAACAACACTATGGATCTCAGTTCTTCTCTTAAAGTTCTCAAACCATCACCTATTGACTTTAAACTCTTCCTTTTGAGCACTAGTATCAGGAACGCATTTCATTAAGTTATTGTGGAGGCTGCATAATATTTCATTGTGTACATATACCACAATTTATTAATCCATTCGAGGGTCGGTGGGCACTTGGGCTTCTTCCATGACTTAGCAATTATGAATTGGCTGCAATAAACCTTCTGGTACAAATATCTTTGTTATAATGTGATTTTTGGTCTTCTGGATATATGCCTAGTAGAGGAATTGTAGGATCGAATGGGAGGTCTATTTTTAGATCCCTAAGTTTTCTCCAAACATCTTTCCAAAAGGAACATATTAGTTTACATTCCCACCAGTAGTGTAGAAGTGTTCTCTTTTCTCCACATCCACGCCAACATCTCTGGTTTTGGCATTTTGTGATGTGGGCTAAACTTACTGGAGTTAGATGATATCTCAAAGTAGTTCTGATTTGCATTTCTCTGATGATTAAGGATGGTGAGCATTTTTTCATGTCTTTAAGCCATGCAGCTGTCTTCTTCAGAAAAGTTTCTCTTCAAGTCCCTTGCCCACCCTGAGATGGGATCACTTGTTCTTTCCTTGCTAATACATTTGAGTTCTCTGTGAATTCTGGTTATTAAACCTTTGTTGGAGACATAACCTGCAAAAAAAAAAAATCATCGTGGAAGATCTTGGGTTTCTCACAAATTATCATCTCAGAAACCACATCACCAGCCAGTTATTTTTCATTAAACCAAACTAAGGAGATTTCTTCCATATCTTCCATACTTTTTGATCTCCTAGACATGAGCATTGTAATTCTTTTCACCACATCAGCTGCTTTGATAGCTTCTTTATTTTTCAAAATTGTACAGTCAGGCTGGGTGCCCATGACTCAGTGGTTAGGGTGCCAGCCGCATGCACTGGAGCTAGTGGGTTCGAACCCAGCCCAGGGCTTGCTAAAAAAACAAACAAACAAAATAATACACTCAAAATAGGGATCCCATAGTAGCTAGATCAGCCATAGGTGTACTGCTTTCGTGCTTAGTGATAAGATCTTTCTTTT
>NW_003852581.1:1142514-1149201 GCF_000181295.1 Otolemur garnettii
TGAGTCTCCTGCCTCAGCCTCCCAAGTGGCTGGGACCACAGGCACCCGCCACAATGCCCAGCTATTTTTTGGTTGCAGCCATCATCATTGTTTGGTGAGTCCGGGCTAGATTCAAACCCACCACCTTAGGTGTATGTGGCTGGCGCCTTAGCCACTTGAGCCACAGGTGCTGAGCTGATAAGATCTTTCTTAACCTCCATTGTAGTCCTAACAGCTTTCCTCTTATATTTTTCTCACTACATTTTTTAGGACTGATAGAGAGTATACTCATTTGTTATTATATTAAAAAAATACAAAACAGGCACAAATGCATAAAATTAGCAGCAAAAATCACACAAGATGATTCACTACAGCTTCTCACAACAAAATGAATGACAAAGTGCATGTGTAACCCTAGTGCTGTGGAAATGTAACATGCTGGGTGTTCAGATTCCAAAGCAGTATTCAGATTTCGGGTAGAATTTGCTCAATTTTTTTGTTTGTATTCCAAGTTGTTTGAGTTCTGGGGTGTTCAGATTCTGGGGGCAATACTGAAAGTGGTTATATGTGTATATTCTATAAAAACGGAACAAGGAAAATATACTGTAAGCAATAATCCATTTTGGTTTTGTTTTATATAGTCAATAATGTAATATTTGTTTTAAAAATATTGTAATCAGAAATGGTTCCTATGTACATGACACAATTGTTACAATCTTCCTTAAATATTTTAATCTATAATTTTGAAAACAATATTCTAAAATTTTCAAAATTAACTGAGACAATTTATATTAACTTAATGGGATTAGCATCTTTAAAAACTGCTCGCTTTGGATATTTTATAGATAAGTTACATATATTCATTTCAAAAACTGTTTTACTGTTCTAAATACGAAGAAAAATTTCAAGAGTACCTCATTTTATGTAAATCAGTAATCCTAACTTATTATGTATGAGTAAGGATTTTGCAAAGCAAATATATATTTAATTCACTAAGACTCTCCCATTTTCCTTTCAGGATTATTTTTATGAATGTGTTCTTTGAATCATAGATAATTCTTTCCATTAAAAATAAGGTAGATTTTCTAATTTTTCTAACTGTAAAAATGAAAGTAGGTGGGTGAGAAATAAGATACAATTTTAGGAAAAAGAGATAGCATGAGAATGAAGAAGGGTGTATATGTGACAGAAAGAGAGAAGTGAAGAGGGGGCAATAAGGAAAGGTTTGCCAAAGTCCATGTCTCTTGAACAAAATTTGGAAAACTATAGTGAAATAACCAGGTGTAGGACAAAGTGATTAGTATGGGCAAAGGTATTGAGGTGGGAGAGTATTGTGTATTTAGAAAAATGCAAATAGTTTGTACACCACTCTCTGGACATGCTAGATGATGGTATTTTCAGTTCCCCAAGTGCACAATTTTTTTTCTCATCTTGGAATGTATACATTTCCTATAACCTCTTTCTATTGCTCTTCATTCCCCCTTTCCCCTCCCATCAAATTCTTCTTCCCTTGACAAATTTTTACTTGATCTCCAAGGCTAAGTTACATCAAATTGCTAAAATAGCACTTAATCCACTCTACCACAGTGCCATTGAAAATAGGTTAACATTTTCTCTTTGAAATCAACAAAAACACTAATAATTTAGTTTCCAGTACTTAGTACAGTGCCTGAAATATGGAATGTGTTCTTTAAGGGTTTATTAAATGAATCAATCAGTTGATCAATGAAATTCATTTCTCAAAAGTTCAAAACAGTTGAAGAATACTGAAGGTGACAAAAGTGATAAAAAGCCACTGGATTTAGAATTTAGGGATTATTGGTTATAAACTTCAGAATATTTTTTTTTTTTTTGAGACAGAGCCTCAAGCTGTCCCCCTGGGTAGAGTGCCATGGCATCACAGCTCACAACAACCTCCAACTCCTGGGCTCAAGCGAGTCTCCTGCCTCCACCTCCCAAGTAGCTGGGACCACAGGCGCTCGCCACAACGCCTGGGTATTTTTGTTGTTGTTGTTGTTGTTGCAGCCATCATTGTTGTTTGGCGGGTCGCGCTGGATTTGAATCCACCACATTAGGTGTATGTGGCTGGTGCCTTAGCCACTTGAGCCACAGGTGCCGAGCCTAAACTTTAGAATATTGTTCTAAGATTGATTTGAGGATAAAAGCCAGGTTGCAAAATTGCATCCAAGAAATTGGAAGTAAATGCAATGCAGCAATAAAGAAGCCAAAATTATTTGACAATTTTAATGCTATTTGTAAACTCATAGTTCAAAGAATCTGGAAGTATATAATCAACATTTTGGCTAATTACCCTTTACCTATTTTCCTAACACTTATGATACTTATTTGCCTCATTTTTATTATTCAAGTTTTACGTGTTTGCAATTACTAATTACCATATTACATTAATATTATGTCTATTTTGAAGTTTTTCTCCATCAAGTTGATTCAAAAAAGTTACTATAACTTATATCACTGATGGATCTCAATGTGGAAAATGATGGCCCTCGGCTTGGTGTGCCCCTGCACATATATTCTGGTCATGTTCTTTGGTGGTCTATCTGGTGACAAAAGATCATTTTTATTACTAAGATACATTTATCACAGTTTGGATCAGTTATTTTAATTATTGTTCAGAGTTAGGTGCCAGAAATCACAGTTGAATGTATGATTAATGACTAAAAATTGTTATTTTTAAGTTCTAAAAACATGTTTTTTATTGTTGAGAATTCATTGAGGATACAAGAAACCAGGTTACAGTGATTGCATTTGTTAGGTATAGTCCCTTTTACAATTGTGTCTTGCCCCCAAAAGGTGTGTCACACACTAGACCTTAGCCCACTCCCTTGTTCTGTTTCTCTGGTCTTCCTTTCTCCACCCCTTCCCTCCTTCTCTCTCTCTCTGCTCTACCCTTCCCCCACCCCCATCATGTACTAGGTTATTAATTGTCCTTATATCAAAATTGAATATTTTTTGTGATGCTTTACTAACAATAATGTGTTCCACCTCCATCCAGGTTAATATAAAGGATATAAAGTCTCCATCTGTTTTAATGGCTAAATAGTATTCCATGGTGTAAATATACTACAGCTTGTTAATCCATTCTTGGGTTGAAGGGCATTTAGGCCATTTCCACATTTTCACAATTGTAAATTGAGTCGCAATAAACAGTCTAGTGCAAGTGTCTTTCTGGTAAAGGATTTTTTTTTCCTTCTGGGTAGATGCACAGTAGTGAGATTGCAGGATCAAATGGGAAGTCTAGGTCGAATTTTTTGAGGGTTCTCCATACTTCCTTCCAAAAATGTTACATTAGTTTGGAGCCTCACCAGCAGTGTGTAAAAGTGTTCCCTTCTCTCCACATCCATGCCAGCATCTGCAGTTTTGAGATTTTGTGATGTGGGCCATCTCACTGGGATTAGATGATATCTCAGGGTGGTTTTGATTTGCATTTCTCTAATAATTAGGAATGATGAGCATTTTTTCATATGTTTGCTAGACATTTATCTGTCTTCTTTATAGAAGATTCTATTCATCTCTCTTGCCCATTGACATATGGGATTGCTGGCTTTTTTCATGTGGATTAATTTGAGTCCTCTATAGATCGTAGTTATCAAGCTTTTGACTGATTGAAAATATGCAAATAACTTTTCCCATTGTGTAGGTGTCTATTTGCTTTGGTTGTTGTCTCCTTAGCTGTTCAGAAGCTTTTCAGTTTAATTGAGTCCCATTTATTTATTTTTGTTATTGTTGCAGTTGCCATGGAAGTGTTCTTCATAAAGTCTATCCCCAGGTCAATATCTTCCAGTGTTTTTCCTATGCTTTCTTTGAGGATTTTTATCATTTCATGCCTTAAATTTAAGTCTTTCATCCATCTTGAATCAACTTTTGTGAGTTGAGAAAGGTGTGGGTCCCGTTTCAGTATTTTACATGTGGATATCCAGTTCTCCCAGCATCATTTATTGAATAGGGATTCTTCCCCTCATAGTATGTTTTTGATGGTTTACTGAAGATTAGGTGTTTGTAAGATGTTACTTTTATTTCCTAGTTTTCTATTCAATTCCAAATGTCTATGTCTCTATTTTTGTGCCAGTACCATGCTTTTCTGACCACTGTGGCCTTGTAGGACAGCCTAATATCTGGTACGCTGATGACCCTGGTTTTGTTTTTATTACTAAGAACTGCCTTAGGTATATGGGTTTTTTCCTGATTCCATACAAAGCAAAGAATAATTTTTTCCAAGTCTTGAAAGTATGATGTTGGTATTTTAATAGGGATACCTTTGAAATGGTAGATTGCTTTGGGAAATATAGACATTTTAATGATGTTGATTCTTTCCAGCCATGAGCATGGTATATTCTTCCATTTGTTAATATCTTCTGCTATTTCCTTTCTTAGAATTTCATAATTTTCATTATAGAGATCCTTCATTTCTTTTGTTAGGTATATTGCCTGGTATTTCATTTTCTTTGAAGCTATGGGGAAGGGAGTTGTGTCCTTAATCAGCCTCTCACCTTGGCTGTTACTGGTGTATTGAAAGGCTATTAACAGTGGACATTGATTTTATATCTTGAGACATTACTGTATTTTTTGATGACTTCCAGGAGTCTTGTGCTTGAGTCTTTGGGATTCTCTAAGTATAAGATCATATTATCAGCAAAGAGGGAGAGTTTGACCTCCTCCGCTCCCATTTGGATATCCTTTATTTCCTTCTCTTGCCTAATTGTATTGACTAGAACTTCTAGCACTATGTTGAATAGTAATGGCGACAGAGCACTACTTTGTTTGGTTCCAGTTCTTAGTGGAAAAGCTCTGATTTTTTTCCATTCAGTAAAATATTAGTTGTGGGTTTGTTATAGATGGCTTTGATGAGTTTAAGAAATGCACCAACTATGCCTATAACCTCAGTGTTCTAATTGGAAAAGGATGCTAGATTTAATCAAATGGTTTTTTTGCATCTGTTGAGAGGATCATATGGTATTTATTTTTGCTTTTCATGATATGGGGAATAACGTGTATGGATTTTCATAAGTTAACTCATTCTTTCATCCCTGGGATGAAATCTACTTGATCAGGACATATGACTTTTCCGATGATAAGCTGTAATCTGTTGGCTAGGATTTTGTTGAACATTTTTGCATCTATATTCATTAGTGAAATTGGTCTGAAGTTCTCCTTTTCAGTTGGATCTTTTCCTAGTTTGGGTATGAGGGTGATAATTGCTTAATAGAAAGTGTTGGGGAAGATTCCTTCCTCCTGAATTTTTTGGAATAATTTCTGCAGTATGGAAATAAGTTCTTATTTGAAGGTTTGATAGAATTCTTGTGTGAAGCCATCCAGAGCAGGGCATTTTTTTGTTGGGAGATTTTTTGTTGTTTCTTTGATCTCAGTGCTGAAATTGGTCTGCTCAGGAGATCTATTTCGTCCTAGCTAAGTCTAGGGAGAGGGTGTGATTCGAAATATTGATCCAGTCTCTTCACATTGTCCAATTTATGGGCATAGAGTTTCTGGTAGTATTCAGAGATAATCTCTTGTATGTCTGTGGCATCAGTTGTTATGTCCCCTTTATTATTTCTGATTGAAGTTACTAGATAATTTACTTTTCTCTTTCTAGTTAGTCTGGCAAAGGTTTATCTATTCTATTTATTTTTTCAAAAAAAACAACTCCTTTGTTTCATTAATTTTTTTTTTTTTATTAAATCATAGCTATGTACATTAATGCAATCATGGAGTACAGTGCTGGTTTTATATACAATTTGAAATATTTTCATCAAACTGGTTAACATTGACTTCATGGCATTTTCTTAGTTATTGTGGTAAGACATTTATATTCTACATTTAGAAAGATTCACATGTACCCTTATAAAATGCACTGTAGTTGTGGTCACACCAATTACCTTCCCTCCACCCATCCTACTCCTCCCCTTCCCTTCCTCTCTCCTTTCCACTTCTTCTTGGGCTATAATTGGGCTATAGCATTCATAAGAAAGCTATAAATTTGTTTCATATTAGGGCTGAGTACATTGGATACTTTTTCTTTCATTCTTGAGATACTTTGCTAAGAAGAATATATTTCAGCTCCATCCACATAAACATGAAAGAGGTAAAGTCTCCATCTTTCTTTAAGGGTGAATAATATTCCATGCTGTATATATACCACAAGTTATTAATCCAATTGTGGGTCGGTGGGCACTTGGGCTTCTTCTATGACTTAACAATTATGAATTGGGCTACAATAAACACTCTGGTACTAATATCTTTGTTATAATGTGATTTTTGATCTTCTGGATATATGCCAAGTAGAGGAATTGTAGGATTGAATGGTAGGTCTATTTTTAGATCCCTAAGTGTTCTCCGAACATCTTTCCAAAAGGAACATATTAGTTTCCATTTCCACCAGCAGTATAGAAGTGTTTCCTTTTCTTCACATCCATGCCAACATCTCTGGTTTTGGGATTCTGTGATGTGGTCTAAACTTACTGGAGTTAGATGATATCTCAAAGTAGTTTTGATTTGCATTTCTCTGATGATTAAGGATAGTGAACATTTTTTCATATGTCTGTAGGCTGTGCACCTATCTTCTTCAGAGAAGTTTCTCTTCAAGTCCCTTGCCCACCCTGAGATGGGATCACTTGTTCTTTCCTTGCTAATACATTTGAGTTTTCTGTGAATTCTGGTTGTTAAACCTTTGTTGGAGACATAACCTACAAA
>NW_003852581.1:1149332-1156462 GCF_000181295.1 Otolemur garnettii
TTTTTTTTTAGTATTTTTATAGTTTCATGTCTTAAGTTTAAATCTTTAATCCAGTGAGAGTCTATATTTAATGGTGAAATGTGGGGGTCCAGTTTCAGTCTTCTACAGGTTGCCAGACAGTTCATCCAGCACCATTTGCTAAATAGGGAATCATATCCCCACTGAATGTTTTTAATTGGCTTGTCAAAGATCAAATAACGGTAAGTTGCTGGGTTCGTCTCTTGGTTCTCTATTCTGTTCCATACATCTACCTCTCTGTTTTTGGGCTAGTACTATGCTGTTTGATCACTATCAATTTATAGTATCGTCTGAAGTCTGGTAGTGTAATTCCTCCTGTTTCGTGGACCTTCTGTGTAGCAGAACATGTGGCAGTTCATGAAGGATGTGTTTTCCCTTCCCCCACACCTTGCCCAGGGTGTCTCTTCATTAATTTTTTGAATGATTATTTTGTTTTCAATGTCATTAATGTCTGATTTAATTTTGGATATTTCTTTTCTTCTGCTGTTGAGTTTAGGTTCAGATTGTTTTTCTTTTTCCAATTCTATAACATGGCTTCTGATCTTTCTCTTTTTCAAATGTGAGCATCTAAAGTGATAAATCTTCATCTCAGGATTACTTTTGCTATATCCCACAGGGTTTGGTAGCTTGTGTCTTCATTGTTGTTATGCTTAAGGAAGTTAATCATTTCCTCTTTGATTTCTTCCAGCACCCAACTGTCATTCAACATATGGTTGTTTAATTTCCATGCCTTTGTGTGGGGTTGAACATTTTCTTGAAGTTGAGTTCCACCTTTAATGCCTTGTGGCCTAGGATATGATCAATTTTGGAGAATATTCCTTGCAGTGATGAGAAGAATGTGTATTCTTTACCTTTAAAATGAAGTGTTCTATATACATCTATCAAGCACAGTTGTTCTAGGGGCTCATTTAATTTCTGTTCAGAGGATGTGTCCAACACTGTAAGAGGAGTGTTAAAGTCCCATAACTGTTATGGTGTTATGGGATAGCATATTGCTCAGACTAATTAAGGTCTGTTTCAAGAATCTGGGAGCATTTAAGTTGGGTGCATAAATATTTAGAATTGAAATGCCTTCTTTTTGTGTTTTTCCTTTAACCAATATGAAGCGACCAACTTTGTCTTTTTTCAGTTTGGTTGCTTGAAATCCACATGTATCTGAAAATAAGATTGCAACTCCTCTTTTCTTCTGAATTCTGTTTGCCTGAAAACTTGTCTTCCTACCCTTAACTCTCAGTTTTAATTTGTCTTTTGAGGCTAGGTGTGTTTCCGGCAGATAGCAAATGGACAGCTTGTGTTTTAATCTAATCAGCCAATCTATACCTCTTAAGTGGGGAATTCAAGTCATTAACATTTATTGAGATAATTGATAAGTGTGGTAGTGTTTTATTCATCTTATTTTGTGAAAGTCCATTGCTCAGTTTTGTCTTTTACATTATTGTGAATGCTAGGTTCTGTCCTTTAATTTCTGCATGCTTACTTTGCTGAAGGTCCATTGCAATGGTCATTGTGTAGAACAAATTGAAGTATTTCCTGTAGAGTTGTTCTTGTTGTGGCAAATTTACTCATATAAATAAAAGATTTGATTTCTCCATGAATTTTAAAACTTAGCTTACTGGAAGATAGAATTCTCGGCTGGAAATTGTTCAGTTTATGTAGATTGAAGGTAGATGACCATTGTCTTATGGCTTGAAAAGTTTCATTAAAGAAGTCAGCACATACCCTGATGGATATGCCCCTGTAGGTCAACTGGTGCTTACTCCTGGTTGCTTGCAAAATCTTTCTTTTGTCTTGACATTGGACAGTTTCCTCACAATATGTCTTGGGGAAGCTCTATCAGAGTTGAGGCAACCTGAGGTGCAATATCCCTCTGAAAGGAGTGTTTCAGAATCTTTGGTGTTATTTGGGAAGTTTTCACTTATAATGTTCTATAATATAGCTTCCATTCCCCTGGGGCATTCTTCTTCCCCTTCTGGGATACCTATAACTCCTATGTTTAAATGCTTCATAATGTCCCATAATTCTGTTGTTGAATGTTCTGCTTTCTCTCTCTTCTTTTCTGCCTCTTTAACTATCTGAGTTATCTCAACAGCTTTGTCCTCTACCTCTGAGATTTTTTTCTTCCACATAGTTTAATGTGTTGTTGACACTTTCTATTACATCTTTAAGTTCCCTAATTGACTGCTTCAATTCCTTTAGCTCTGCGATCTCCTTTCTATATTCTTCATATTATTCATGTCTTATTTGATTCTGTTTTCAAATTTCTTTTGGTTTTTTTACACTTCCTCAGCAATTCCTTCATTGATTTCATCATCTATATTTTAAATTCCCCCTCTGCCATTTCTAACATTTCTTTATAGGTGGAATCTTCTGTAGCAGCTACCTCCTGGTCCCTTGGGGGAGTTTCTGTGGACTAGTTTTTCATGTTGCCTGGATATTTCTGCTGATTTTTTTCTCATGAGTGTTTTCTTTTATCTTTTTCCTTGGCCTAATTTTCCTTTTACTTCCTCTTGCTCTTTAAGTTACTGTGCTTCCGGTGTAATGTTTTGATGACTCCTTTTGGTACAGGATGAAAGGGATGAGAAGATTGAAAACCAAGGAGGGATAAAAGATTTAAAGTAAAGAAAAAATAAAAAGGAAAGGGGGTGACTAAAAGGAAGTGTTGAAAAAATAGGAGAAGCATGGAAAGAGGGGGACAGGAGTAATAAAGGTGTACAGTAGGGTACTTGGACCCTACCTTAAAAATCCTCAACATCTGGGGGTGCTGGTTTAGGTGGTTCCCTTGATGTCAGCAGGTATTTGCCAGCCTATTCAGACACAGTACCCCACCTCCAGCATTCCAGAGGAAAAGTAAAAATACTATAAATCAAACCAAAACAAACAAATAGAAAACCTTACAGGAAAAAAGTGGGGAAAAAAACAAGTAATAGGGGCAGGAACACTAGCAAAAATGAAGTTCTTATTGTTAAAGAAGGCAACAATGAAAAATCATATGTAAACTAGAACAATGAAGAAAAGAAAAAATGAAAGCAAAATCCAGAGGGAACATGTTGAAACAAAACAAACAAAACAAAACAAAAACCAAAAAGAAAGCAGTATCTTGCTGAATATTGTCTGGGCAACAGGTCATCTTCTGGGGTATGAGATGTAATCACAATGTTGAAACAGCTGTATGAGATGGACACTGGAGGCCTCTGTTGATTTTTCAAACCCCACAGGCTTAAGAGCCTAAATCTCCCCTCAGTATGCTTATAAGTCACTTTAAACCATTAACCTTGGCTAACCTGAAGTTTTCCCAGGAAAGCACTTGCTACTGGGATCTCTCCTGAAGTGGCTGCCCATTTATCCAGTGTGCCAAAACCAGTCTGGCTCTATGCACCTGAGGACCAACATTTCAAGGCAGCTCTGCTACTACCAAACACTGAAATCTCCAGTCTTCTCCAGTGTCTCACTCCTGGCCTTTGGCACAGTCCATTCGCAAGATCACTCACCCAACCTCTTCCAGACTGAACCTGACTCTGTGACCCTGAGGGCAGAGCCTCCAGGGGCTGTTCTCCAACCGTGGCTGTGCACAGCCCACAGCCAAACAATATTAGCTCCATTTCCTCTCAGAGGCCCAGTCTGGGACCCTAAACAACGCTTAATGTCATCCACACTCTTGCCCAAGTTCTCCCAAGGTAGTTCAACTGAGTGCTCAAGTCCAGAAAAACAGAACAGCCCACAGGGAAGGCTTTCCTTATTTACAAACTCGGTGCTGTTGCAGTAGTGACAGCCAAGGCCTCAGACCACTGAGGCATGCAACCACTTGCTAGTTATCCACTGCTTTTGTCCTCCTCCTGCAGTCAAGGAGTCTCTCGCTATCTCCCTGTATCCCTAAAAGATGTATCTGGTCAGAGCCCACAAGCTAGAGAAGCCTGGAGTCTTCTCTCCCCAATCTCATGGAGACTGGGTGCAAAGAAACTGTTACTCAGCCACCGTCTTGCTCCCTCCTCTCTAAAAACATTTTTAATAGCATTGCTAGAATTTCTTAAGGATGCATATAGCACCATTACCACACCCCACACTACCCACAGAACATACACACATCCATGCCCATGGATGTTCCAAATAAAGAATGAACAAAAGCCAAATTGTAAATATATTTCAGGATAGACAACATAATATCATTGACTAAACTAATATATTCTTGTAGTTGGAGTAATTAATATATCTTTCAAACAATGTCCACATTTCTCACACACTTTCTGGCTGGTGATAAAAGAAAAATTGAGGCACATTTTAAATGTATTTTTATGTAAAATTTTATTGACGATAGGAGCAAAACAATTTTACATACTTTGCAGGACTGCTGTGAGAATGAAATAAGTTAAAATATTTAAAATTCCTAGCATAGTAACTAGCTTGGAACAGTGTTTCAAAATATTAGTTCATTTCTGCTCCCAAACCTACATGAATGCTGTGGCTAGTGGTCCATCCTTAGTCCTTATCTTATTTAACTCATCAGCAGCATGTAACACAATTGCTTACACTCTTCCTTGAATTTTCTCTTGGCTTCCAAAACATCTTTCTTCTTCCTAGTTTGCATCCTTCTGCCTCACTGTGTATACTTTTCAATTGTTAATTTCTTCCCTTCTCCCCATCTGCTTAATACTGGGGTATCCCAAGGTTAGTCCTTTGTCCTCTTTATTTACACTCCATCCCCTATCTAGTTTTACATCTTCAAGTACTATCCAAACTAGGAAAATATATACCTCCTCCACACTTAGAGATATAGCTGTCTACTTACCATCTTCACTTATATATCTAATACCTATTTCAAAATTAGCAAGTTTAAAACTGAACACCTGAGTTCCCACCATGACCAACCCCACCCCAAACCTGTTTTTTATAATTATTTTTTAATTAAATCATAACTTTGTACATTTATGCATTTATGGGGTTCAGGGTACTGCTTCAATATACCATGTGAAATGTTTACATTGAACTAAGTAACACATCCATCACAATTATACTCTTTTCTTAATAATTTTGAAATGTACCATTGCATCATGCACATTAGGTGAGGTTCCCCCAAATTACCTTCCTCCTCCCATATGCCCCCTCTCATCCCCTCTGTCTTTTCCCTTCTACTTTCTGGACTATGGTTATGTTTTGCCATTCGTATGAGTGTGTAGGTGATTATATCTTGATTTCATAGTAGTATAAAGTACATTGGATAATTTTTTTCCCATTCTTGAAATATTTTACTAAGAAGAATATGTTATAGCTCCATTCAGGTAAACATAAATGATGTGAAATCTCCATCTTTTTATGGCTGCATAGTATTCCATGATGTACATATATACCACAATTTGTTAATCCATTCATGGGTTGATGGGCACTTGGACTGTTTCCATGTGTTGGCTATTATGAATTTGGCTGCAATAAACACTCTGGTGCAAATGTTTTTGCTGTAAAATAATTTTTGATCATCTGGGTATATACCTAGTAGAGGAATTTCAGGATTGAACAGTACGTCTTTTAGTTCCTTGAGTGTTTTCCAAACTTCTTTCCAAAAATGTCGTATTAGCTTGCATTACCACCAGCAGTGTAGAAGCATTCCCTTATCTCTGCATCCATGCCAACATCTGTACTTTTGGGACTCTGTGATGTGGACTAATCTTACAGGAGTTAGATAATATCTCAGTGTGGTTTTGATTTGCATTTCTCTGATGATTAAGGATGATGAGCATTTTTTCATGTGCTTGTAGGCCATGCACCTGTCTTCATTAGAGAAGATTCTGTTCAAGTCTCTTGTCTGCATAGAAATGGGGTTACTTATGCTTTTCTTATTGATTAGTTTGAGTTCTCTGTAGATTCTAGTTATCAGATCTTTGCGGAAGCATAACTTGCAAAAATCTTCTATTCTGAAGGTTGTCTGTTTGCTTTACTTACTGTGCTCTTGGCTGTGTAAAAGCTTTTTAGTTTGATCATATCCAGTAATGTATTTTTGGTGTTGCTTCAATTGCCCAGGGGGTCCTCCTAATAAAACATTTTCCCAGGCTAATTTCTTCAAGTGTTTCCCCTGCACACTCTCCTAGTATTTTTATAGTTTCATGGCTTAAGTTTAAATCTTTTATCCAGTGAGAATCGATTTTTGTTAATGGTGAAAGGTGGGAGTCCAGTTTCAGTCTTCTACAGGTCACCAGCCAGTTCACACAGCACCATTTGTTAAGTAGGGAGTCTTTCCTCCACTGAATATTTTTGATAGGCTTGTCAAAGATCAAATTAGTAGCTGGGTTCATCTCTTGGTTCTCTATTCTGTTCCATAAATCTACCACTCTGTTTTTGTGTCAGTTCCATGTTGTTTTGGTCACTATAGATTTATAGTATAGCCTGAAGTCTGGTAATGTGATACCCTCTCTTATTTGTTCTTATTTCTGATTAATGTATTTGCTATTTGAGGTTTTTTATGATTCCATATAAAATTAAGTACTATTTTTTCAAGTTCTTTAAAGTATGACAATGGTTCTTTAGTAGGGATTGCCTTAAATCTGAGATTTCTTTGGGTAGTATGAACATTTTAACAATGTTGTGAGCATGGTATGGTTTTCCATTTGTTAACATATTCAGCAATTTCTTTTCTCAGAGTTTCATAGTTCTCTTTATGGAAATCTTTCACGTCCTTTGTTAGGTAAATTCCCAAATATTTAATCTTATTTGGCAGTATTGTAAAAGAAATATAGTCCTTGATTGTTTTTTCCAGCTTGACTATGGTTGGCGTATATAAAAGCTACTGACTTGGAAGTATTGATTTTGTATCCTGAGACGCGGCCGTATTCCTTGATCATTTTAAGAGTTTTAAAGTTGAGTCCCTGGGATTTTCCTGGTATGGGATCATATCATCAGTAAAGAGTGAGATTTTGATCTCCTCTGAACCTGTTTGGATACTCTTGATTGCCTTCTCCTGCTTGATTGTGATGGTTAAGACTTCCATTAATATGTTGAATAGCAGTAGAGACAGTGGACATCCTTGCCTGGTTCCTGATCTGAGTGGAAATGTTTTCAATTTTACACCATTCAATATGATATTGGCTGTGGGTTTGCTGTAGATGGCCTCTATCAGTTTAAGAAAT
>NW_003852581.1:1156654-1169611 GCF_000181295.1 Otolemur garnettii
TTTTTCTATGCTTTGGAAAACATTGTATAATATAGGTAGTAGTTCCTCTAGAAAGGTCCTATAGAATTCGGATGTGAAGCCATCTGGTCCTGGACTTTTCTTTTTAGAGAGACTTGGTTTTGTTGATGTTATTTCAGTGGTTGATATAGGTCTATTCAAGATTTCTACTTGTTTCTGGTTCAGCCTAGGAAGGTGGCGTGCTTCCAGGTATTGGTCCATTTCCTTCAGATTTCCATATTTCTGGAAATAAAGATTTTTGTAGTAATCATTGAGGATTTTTTGAATTTCTGAAGCATCTTTTGTTATTTATCCTTTATAATTTGTCATAGATGATATTAAACATTTTACTTTTCTATTTCTGGTTAGGTTGGCCAAGGGTTATTAATTTTGTTAACCCTTTCAAAAAAACAACTTTTTGTTTTCTTGATCTTCTGAATGATTCTTTTGTTTTCAGTTTCATTTAATTCTGCCCTAATTTTGGTTGTTTCTTTTCTTCTGCTGGATCTTCTGTTTTCTTGATGAAGGCTTCCAATGCTATAAATTTCACTCTTAGGACTTTCTTTGCAGTATCCCACAGGTTTTGATAATTTGTCTTCATTATTTTGTTCCAAAAATTTGGTGATTTCTTTCTTAATCTCGTCTTTGACCCAGCTACCATTCAGCCTAAGGTCATTTAGCTTCCATGATTTTTTTGAGTATTAAGATTCCCATTTCTGTTGATTTCAACTTTTATTCCATGGTGGTTTGAGAAGATACAAGGAATAATTTCTACACTTTCAAATTTGCTGAGGTTAGACTTGTGTCCTAGGATATGATCTATTTTGAAGGATGACCTGTGAGCTGATAAGAAGAATGTGTATTCAGTTTTATTTGGGTGAAATGTTCTGTAGATGTCTGTAAAGTCCATTTATTCTAGAGTCAGGTTTAAGTCTAATGTTTCTTTGTTTAGTTTATTCTTGGAGGATATATCCATAACTGTCAAAGGGGTGTTGAATTCTCCAACTATTATAGTGCAGGACAATATCAAGTTGTTCATACCCATTAGGATGTGCTTTATGAATAGAAGAGCATTCTGGTAGGCTGCATATATGTTAATTATCGAAATCTCTTCATGTTGGGTGTTTCCCTTCACAAATATGTAGTGACCTTCCTTATCTTTCTTTATCTTTGTTTGTTTAAAGTTAATTGTATCTGCTACTAAAATTACCACCCCTGCTTTTTTCTGGTTTCCATTTGCCTGTATTATACAAGTCCATCCCTTCACCCTGAGTCCATTTTTATCCTTTAAGGTAAGGTGAGATTCTTGTACACAACAGATATCTGATCTGAGTTTATGTATCCAGTCAGCCAGCCTATGCCTCTTTAGAGGTCAGTTTAAACCATTCACAGTAATTGAGAGAATTGTTAAGCCTGGTTGTGTTTTGGGTATCATGATTTTCAGAGGTCCAGTGGACATTTTTAATCCTTTCTCCACTGTGGAAGTCGGGTTTTGTTCAAAAATTTCTGGGTGAATTTATTCTGAAGGTAGAGCATTGCACTGGTCATTGTGGAGGATGGGTCTGAGGATATCCTGGAGAGCTGGTTTAGTTATTGCAAATTGCTTCAGCAGGTCTATGTCATTAAAATATTTGATTTCTCAATCACAAATGAAACTCAGTTTAGCTGTATACAGAATCCTGGGCTGGAATTTTTGTTTGTTTGTTCTTTTCTTAGGAGATTGAAGGTCTATGACCATCTTCTTCTGGCTTGAGAGGTTTTGGCTGAGAGATCTGCAGTCATTCCTGATATTTCTCCCTTTGTAGGTAATGCTTTTCTTACATCTGACTGCTTGCAGAATTTTCTCCTTTGTCTTAACTTTGGCAAAGTTAATTACAATGTGTCTAGGAGGTGTTTTATTTGGATTGGGTCTTGCTGGGGTTCTGAAACTGTCTGCTATATGTAGTTATGTATGTCTTGCAATGCTTGGGAAATTATCCTCCAAAATCTCTTGGAATAGAGTATCTGTACCTTTAGGACCATCCTCTTCTCCTTCTGGAGTTCCTATAAGATGAATGTTTGATCTTTATGAATGATCCTACAACTCCCTCAGGAAATGATCAGTTTTTATTCTCCATTTGTCTGCCTCTTTGTGTGTTTGGGAATGCTCAAAAGTTTTGTCTTCAGTTTCAGAGATCCTTTCTTCTGCCTGGTCAACTCTATTACTGAGGAATTCTACTATATTTTGGAGCTCCTCAACTTTTTTGTTTCCTTCAGCTCTGCTATCTCTTTTCTCATTATGTCCATATCTTTTGTGAGTTGGGGTTTGAATTCATTAATTTCTTGAGACAACTTTAGAAGTACTCTTTGGAATTAAATTTCTATCTTTTCTTCCATTCTATTTATCTTATTTACAATCCATATTCTCAATACAGTTTCTGACATTGCTGCCATTTGTCTATGCTTGTCATCTTCAGTTGTATCTTCTTTATCATTTCTTGGGAGGGGAGATTGATCTACTCTGGTTATTCATGTAGGCAAAATTCTTCTTTTGGATCCAGACTATGTTTATTTTTCACTATTTCATTATTAGAACTGGTAGAGTGAGATTGAATTGGGGTTCCCAGGTAGTAGAGATACCCCTTACCAAAGCTCTAGGCTTTGTAATGGTGGCTTATCTCCCACAACCTTGTAAAGGCTCCTTTCAGAGTTTTGGCTGGAGACTATGAGAACCTACTTTATGAGATAGTGCAAGCAAGCTCTGTTTTGATATCAGACAACCTCTACCCTATCCTAAGAAACCACAGTATTAGATTTAAATCTCTACTATGAAGAGATACAAAAAGCTGCAGTGCCCAGCTCCCACCCTTCAGTTCTTTTCTGCTACAGAACTTTGAAGGTCAACCTCAGAATGTCCCTGAGTAGACAGCCCCAGACATGTGTTCCAACCAAATTGCCTCAGGCAGTGCAAACCCTTCCCAACAGATAGGGATTCAAGGGTCTCCAATAGCACAATTGGAGCCAGGTACCCACACTCCCACCTACCAGACTCAGTCCACATTATTGTCCACTTCTCTGCTCACAGGCCCAGCTGGAGCCAAGGTAATGCCCTGCCCACCAGTCTCAGTCCACACATAGCTATTCTCTGCTTGCCAGACTAGTTGGAGTTAGGGGACCATGCCCCTGCCTTCCAGTCTCAGTCCACTGCCTGGTAAGCCTCTGTAGACTCTGTTGGAGTCATGGCACTGGCCCGCCTGCCAGTCTCAGTCCACTGCCTGGCAAGCCTCTATTTTAAGGCTCTGTTAGAGTCAGGGCACTGCACTTTGCCCACAGATCTCAGTCCTCACCTGGTAAGCCTCTGCTCACCAGCTACCCTGGAGGTAGTGGACCTCGCCCTAGTCTTCAGGTCTTGGTTCACATTCAGTAAGCTACTGCTCAAGGGTTCTGTTGGAGTCAGGGGAACATGCTCTTGCTTTCAGGTCCCAGTCCACACATATCAAGCCCTGCTCACTGGCCCAACTGGGGCTGGAGACCATTCCTGTATGCTAAACTCAGTCCACACAGAGCAACCACACTTCTGTTGTGGGTGCTGTCAGAGCCAGGGGTTCTTCACTCCACCCCACCAGACACAGCCTGAACTAAGGGTGAACACTACCACTGGCCAGGCACAGTTATAATCAGGGGCCTGCTCCTACTCCCTGTAAGTGTCCCTTTCTTCCTACACCTTCTTTCTTCCCCATTAGTCACAGATTCCGCCCTGATGGTTGATGGTCCACACTATGCCCAGATCTCTCAGGACAAGACAAAATACTCTATGCTCTGCAGGGGGCAGAACTTCAGACTGCCTTCTGAGGGGGAAAGGGTGGACTGGGAGTTTGGACTTGTGGGGGAAAATATCTGTTCATTTTTATTCCTGGAGGGTGTTGTCTAGGTTCATAATTGGGACCTCCCTGGAGACAGAGACCTGGAGTTTAGCAGCTTTCTCCAGTGAGGTAAAATGAGAGGTCTTTTGTTCCATGCTCATTCCCAGATAGCCTGTGGCAGGCCTCCTGCTTGGGGGAGGGGTCTCCCATCCTCTAGTCAATAGACTTTGTAACTGTAATTTGTTTTCTTGAATGCTCTTCCTTGGATTTACAGCTTGCCAAACTTCTTTTTGGTTCAGTTCCCTGTCTTTAGCTTCATAGAGTCCAATTCCATCTAGTTTTTCTTTATCTGCTCAGAATCCTCTGTCAAGGGTTGCTACCAGTTGGCTATCTTCCCAGAATTCCCCTCTAGGCTCCCCCAAACCTGTTTTATCCGCAGTCTTTCCTGCCATGCCATCCTTCCATTTGCTTAGACTCATCCTTCAGTCTTTTATTTTTTGCACACAGACTTCCTGTCCATTAGGAAATCTTGTTGTTTCTGCCTTTAAAAAAATAACCAAGAATCACCCCTTCCTCATCTCCACCTTCACTGCTATCATTCTGGTACAAGCTACCATTATCTCTTACTTTTATTATTAAATAGCTTTGTAATCTTTTCCTTGCTTCTACCTTTAGCTCCTACAGTCTCTATTCACTATAAAATTCCCATGACACTTTATGCAAAAATAGAAAAAAGAAACCTAAAAGTTTCATAGTACCACAAAAGACCCTGAATAGCCAAGTAATCAGAAACTAAAAGAAAAAAGCCAAAATCCATACAGTGAACTAGTCTTTTGTAATCTGGTCTTCCTACGTCATTGAACTTACCTTGTACCATACCTTCCTAATGCACTGTGATCTAATGATACTGGTATTCTTATGCCCTTAAAACCTGGAAGGATAGTTCCTCCTGTTTTATACCTTTTGTACTAGCTGTTTTCTCTACATGGATTGTTCTTCTCCCAAAATATCCTATGGATAAGTCCCTCACAACCTTCAGTCTTTATCCAAATATTACCTTCTCAATGAGTCCTGCATTTTACTATCCTATTATATCACAGTAACTTGCCCTACTACCTTGCCCCCTATATTGCCAAAACTCCTTACTCTGCTCTATTTTTTCTATTCCATAGCAGTTATCAAATTGAAACTTAGTAGATAATTTACTAATAATGCTTATTTTTTTGTCCATCTTCCTCTGCTGTATTGTAAGCTATTTGAGAACATGCATCTTTGTTTTATTCATTGGTATATCTCACATGCCTGGGATAGTAGTTGGCACATAACAGGTACCTAATAAATGTTGCTAAGTGAGTAAAATATTTTTTGTATAATAAAAAAACCTTCATGATTCATTCTTAGGTTGAATAAGAAATACACTCTTAAAGTCTTTTTCCAGAAATAAATCCATAAGGATGAATAAGATATATTTGGAAAATATGCTCTGATCTCCTTAAATAAATAACAGGGTATTGCATATGAAAAGCCACATCCTGTTAAGTACATTAGTACCTATCTGAAACTGGTAGATGCATTTTCTTAGAGAATCCTAGACAATCAGGGCTACAAAAGATTGTAGCAATCATCTAATTCCTTCATGTCAGCAATAGCAGTATCTCTTAATACAGTAGTTCCCACTTCTTCATGGTTTCACTTTCCATAGTGTCAGTTACCCATGGTCAACTGCAATCTGAAAATATTATATAAAATAAAATATTTTGAGAAAGAGAGACCAGTCTTCTAATTTTTGTTACACTGTACTGTTATAATTGTTAAATTTTATTTTTAGTTATTGTTAATTTCTTACTGTACCTAATTTACAAATTAAACTTTATAATAAATATTGTATGTATAGGAAAAAACATAGTGCATACAGGGTTTAGTACTATCTGTGATTTCAGGCATTCACTGGGGGTCTTAGAATATATCCTCTGAGGATAAGAGAGTTCTACTGCATTTTGGAAGAATACAAACCAGGTGTAGCTTACTTAGGATTTGATATTTACTGTTCTACTGGGTAATCTTATATCAATTCTGAAGGATACAATGGAGCAGTCTCTACAGACACATATGAACAAACCTTACTATTAGGGGGGCTCCTGTGGCTCAAGGAGTAGGGTACTGGCCCCATATACTGGGGGTGGTGGGTTCAAACCCGGACTTAACCAAAACTTAAAAAAAAAAAAAAAAAGAAAGAAAGAAAGAAAGAAAAGAAACAAACTTGCCATTAATCACTCCCATGGGGGACAGGGAGAAGTAATATTATTCCTTTCCATAAAACCATAGACATTTCTATATGGTGTATTCCACGTTAGTTTTCAGTCTATGCTTCACAAAACCACATTTACATTGACGGAGTCTCACATCTGTATAAAAAAACATTAGGCATTCATATATGAGTCATTTATTTCTATGAAATATAGGAAGAAAATCTGGAGTCATGGGAAAGATGGAAGCAGGCAGATTTTTACTGGCATTCTCACTTTCTCATGTTTCTTCTTGCATTTGTTGTAGAGTGGCAGAGTCACTCTGTTAACCTCTATTAATCACTACAGGAGTAGATGGGGGAAACACTCAGCTTGCAATAACAGAACTGGTAGACCAAATTGCTTAGGACTCTTTTCACAGAATAAAACTAGATTAACCAAATACAGAGTATGAGGGACAGCCAAAACACAGACAGTTTTAAAAGCAATCTGAGACAGCCATTCTGGGTGAGTCTTTTTACCTCCATTTCAAAGTGCCATGTTTTCATTAGCTAGTGGTTGGGAAATTTTGACAGCCTTCTGTGTGCTGACTTAATGAGTTCAAATCTGTGAGGTTTAAACTATTTGCTCAAGTGGAAATGGGACACCATAAATCTCTTGAGGGCCTAAAAGAGAAATCTCATGAATGATATTGAAATGTATGATTCATTCAGGAGAGGTCATTTGTTTTTTCCTAATTAGTAGGATTTTTCTATTTCTATTATCTTTATTTATATATCCAAATTTCAGAGGAAAAATTATTGGTACCTGGGGGCCAAATGTAACCAAATCTGGAGTACTTGGGACCTTACATTAGTAGCAGCATTGCCTGGAATTGGATTGGATTTAATAGTTGGTATAACAATCCAGACTATTCACTACTGTAAAAAGAAGTCAAAGAAGAAATTTGTATAATAAAATGCTGAATAAAATCAGATTAAGTAAAGCACCTTGAAAATAGAAAACATTCAACAAATCGTAGGCATTGTCAATTGCTTTCTCTTTGGTACATTCCTAAAATGGGAGTATTTTGACTGTATTGTCAAAAAACAGTTTTTTTAAAAAAGTGATTTATGGCTAATAAAGTAAATTTCCTGTTCTTTGTTATTTTTTTCTTTATTTTTCTTTTTAACTGTGCCAAGGATAGAAGCATTTATCAGGATTATGACCTCAGCATATTCTGCATTTGCTTTTGATACTGACGTGAGGCCTCCTCAACCTAATCAGGGCCAGATAAACACAGAAACTCATTTATCAAATAAACCAAGTTTATAGAAGACACTAAAGAAGGAAATGCCTTGGAGAAACAAAAAGAACTTTGGATGATTAAAGAAGTAGTCAGGGACAACAAAATGAAGTATCATCAGATCAAATTGCACAGATATGGAATGGCTGATGACAGGTAGAGTTAATTTGATGATTACCTGTCCCAAGCCTGGGACAATTACACTAGAAGTTTGCTTTCCATCTCCTCCCCTTCATTTGCTTCTAGGTAAAATCTAGTCAAAACACATATCAAAGGGGAAAAGAAGTCACTAAATGAGGGCCAGAAAGATATGGATAAAAAAAGAGAAGTATTTGATACACACAAACATACACACACATATGAAAATCTCTGTTCTAATAATATGATCTAGTAGCATAAATTCTCTAAAAGAGAACACTTGTGGGTATCTTTTCAATTTATTGTACTTTAGGAGTAGCTATGAATAAAATGGGTCTAGGTATCATATTAAACCACAAATATCAGAAACAGCAGCAATGCTTTTATTGTTCTAAATCAAATAAATAACAAATAAAATACCACAGAATCACTTTTGTTACAGTATATTAAGTCCTAGAATATGCCCAATGATGATCTATATTTTTATGAAAGTAAAAACTACATTGATACTAAAGAACTCCAACCTCAGCATAATTCTATATATGTTTCTGATATGGTACTGCCTTACAAACATCAAGAGTAGTTAAACACCAAAACTCATAAAAAGGTTAAGATAAAGGGCAATGAATCAAGGAAAGTGGTCAAATACTTTCTACTTGAAGTCAAAACAGTTGAATACTAGAACTTAAATTACAGTATGAATTGTATAATTGCATTGTAGTTTATTATATAGCATTTTTTCCCCAAAAAAGTGGTTAAAATACTCTAATGAATATCCTACTCTGAATATTGTTTGATGTCTCCAAAAGGCTAAACTCTAAGATTGTAAAATGGTTTGGGTTGTCTGCTTTTCCCTTGAAGTTAGCAATTATTTTGTAGATAGATTCTAAGAGTTAGCGAAACAAACATGTAGGAGCCAGATATACTTTTGTAAGAATTCATTTATTTTTAGCCTCCCTATTTAATTCTGCCACACACCTATTTTTCACATCTCAGAGTTGAGCTCATCTTCCCTCCTATTATCATCTGTTCTTACAAAATGATATATAAACACTAATTGTGGATAAAATTCCTGAGGAAAGCTAAGTACAATGTCAATCATTTATTGGCTATATTCAATACATATTACTCTCCGTTTCCCATCTCAATATTCCTATGGCTAAACGGCTGCCATATTTCTTGTTACATCTGAATACTTATACTGTGCACACTTTTTCTTCAGTGCTGCAACTATTTACTAAACTTTTTTTGACTGAGGAAGCAACAAGTGAACCACCATGCCTGTCTCAATCTACAATATTCTTTAGTTTAGATTGTTTCCCAGTGACTGGAGAATTAGAAAGCAGAAATGAACTACAAGATAACAATTTAATAGACAAATAGGAGATCTTCAAATTGAGTTTGAATTGGAGTACCTTCAAATGTACCTTCAGACCACAGTGCATCCAGACACCTTTCTAAACATGTGTCCAGATGCACTGTGGTCTGAAGGTACATTTTAAAAAATACTAACTTTGGCAAGTAATAACTTCTCAGAAGCTAAGGCTCATATAAAGTTTCTACAGAATTAAATAATGCTTTTCCATGCAAATTCATCACTTTTTCCTTTATTTATTTAGCTCACACATGCAACAAAGAAGTAATAAATATACCTTGAGTTCATTGAATTGTCAATGTTAATCTTCTCTAATTGACTTAGCAATTATATTTAAGTGGGTAGAAGTAAGACTACAAATCTACTACCTCTTCTTCCTCTCACCCCCACCTTTACTCTTACATTTAGCATAAAGTAGCTTATAGCCTTCAAAGTTGTTATAATCCTAGTATAAGCCCATAATTAGAAACCCCAATATATTCTGTATCTTTGATAGATGTGCTGCATATTTTAGTCCTGTGAGACAAATTAACCATTGTTTTTGTTGGTTATTTTTAATTGTTATTCTTATCCTTTTTAAAAATTTACCTGCCTTTAAAACAAAACTGAAAATGGTTCAGTCCTTTCTGTAGGATAAAACATGTTTGAATTACTTTTTCTTACACATGGCAAATTCTTTATTTTCATATTAACAGTAAAACACAAAACAGAAATGTTAAAACATAGAACACAAACAATCATAGATCACATTGCCCTGTTTTCAAAGCAGTTGCACAGATTCATATGATGACAAGATATTTTGAATACCTAACTCCAATCCTCAAACAGGAAGAAAACTTCTAGAGGTAGGAGTGAGGAAACATGGGGAAGGGGGACAGAAATCCTGATGGTGCCCAGGAACCTAGAGGCTAGTGACAAGGTTTTATCAATTTAGAGAAATCAGTTACAGTAACATGAATATGCTTCCAAAAAATCCAAATTTTATAGGAATGTAAGAATTGGCGAGACTTAGGATTCATTCAACTTCCCTGGTAGCCTTGGTTCCTTCTCTTAGGGGAATCAATCATCATCAGTTGAGTGTACTTCAAAGCAAGTAAAATCCTAGACCTACCCAGGCCCCAGGACAAAGGCATCCAGGGCCTGAACCCTGGTATCCCCTCAGTGGCAATCTGCTGAAGCTAGATGAGTTTTGTTTTTTAATTCCAATCCGATTTTGCCATTGAAGTTCTGGGCCTGGACAGAAACCCTTAATCATCAACATATCAAAAGGAGTATTTCCCCTGAGAGTATTTTTCCTAGGCCCTGGAAGCTGGCTTTTAAAAAAGATATCCTCAAATAGAAAAAGGTCACTAAAAGGCACAACTGGAACTTGGAAGTTTGGAGAAATGTACAGCAACAACCCCTTGATGGAGGGAATGATCCTAGGAACTGCATGAGAGATGACAGGTCCTGAGTGTTTTATAATAAACATGATAACATTTCTCAGACAATTATTTAAGAAAACTATAAATTGCTTTCATCTGTTGAAAATGTATATCAATTATGTCAACGGAAATAAAACTGCATTTCTTAAAGACCCATGCAATTGGCATATCCTAAAGAGCATAAAAATTAATACTGATAGAGCTGAAAGAACCTATAAAAGAAGATGTAACCACATAATAGAAGCAACAAAAATGGATAAATATCCACAGAAAAGGAATAAAATGCTGCTAACAATCATATTTTCTAAATTTTGATAATCACAAATTTACCAAATTGTTGACTTTATTATATTTTCAAATAGAATAAATTGAAAGACAGAGGGCACAATGAACTAAGCTTAAATTATCCATTTATTAAAAACAGGACATTATTATAGATAATAATATGAAAATAATATCTAATTAAAGTATTATTTACATAAGCAAAATTATTATTATAACTTAAATAATTTTTTATTAGAAATTGTTAATGTCATTGTCAAATAGTTAAATATTATCAAGCACTGTGTAGCAGATAACACTTTGAAAATTGTGATAATCTTCAGACCAGGGGTCCTCAAACTTTTCAAACAGGGGGCCAATTCACTGTCCCTCAGACAGTTGGAGGGCCGGACTGCGGGCCCTGGGATGAGTCAGCTGATAAGCAGGACAGGCAGCAGTGACAAAAACACCCGGTGGGCCAGATAAATGTCCTAGGTGGGCTGCATGTGGCCCACAGGCCATAGTTTGAGGACGCCTGCTCCAGAACATCATGACATTTTCAATATGTAATATGTACGCTGGATATATACACTAACTCTAATTTTAAGTAAATGATTAGTCACCAGTTTATGAATATTTGTATAGTTAAATATCTATTTTACATGTAATTCATGAAATGAATTTTTCTAAGACAACCAGTTATGTAAAGTGTACTAGAATAGAAATAACATCTTTTACTATGATTACTTTTTTCAACAGTCCAATGTTTTGCTTTAAAATATATATTAAATTGGACAGAAACATTAAAATAATCTTAGTCTTATCACACAATTGAAAAAATATTTTTCTGCAGTATTTTCTCTTTGCTTTCTTCATATCAGCAGTAAAATATCAAATATATTAGTTTAATTGGTTTAAAAGATATTGAAATCAAATTATGCTCTTATGAAAAAGAAATAAGATGTGGCACCTGTGGCTCAAAGGAGTAGGGCACTGCCCCATATGCTGGAGGTGGCAGGTTCAAACCCAGCCCCCAGCCAAAAACTGCAAACAAAACAAAACAAAACAAACAAAAAAAAAAACTAAATAGAATATCTTGCCATCTTAGGTTAATGTCCATAGCAGGAAAGAATAATTAGAAAATTCATTATTTATCCTTCTGTTTTCAATTTGATTAAAAAAATCTTTATTTTGGTATGTATAAATCCAGGTTTCACACCTTGACAAAATCATGAATTTTCATATAAGTGTGATAACTGAATTTGGATTATAGTGTAAAATGGAAACTCTGTGAAAAAATCATTTATGAAATGCAAATATACTTAATAGTAGTTTCTCATCAAGAAACAATATTTAAGATAAAAGGAAATAAGTTTGCTGTTTTATTAGAGGTTTAGACAGGGAATTATTTGTAAATTTGATATTTTCCATTCAATTGTCAACATTGCCGGGAACAAGCACTGGTCACGCAATAGAAAGTAAATATGCTTGGATATATGAATGAATGCATTAATGAACAAATATTCCCCATAAATCTTATTTTTACCATGTGTATAAATTGTCATATATTATCAAATGTGTCATATGCTGACGATCTGGCCACCAAAACAGTGACTTGTAGAGTCAAGAAAATCTTGTGTAAGTGGTGATTTGTAACTAAAAAATACTGATAGAATAATAAGTAATCAGGGTTATGAGATATAAATGCAAGGTACTGGTTACCAAGGGAATAGACATGAGAATTGCTGAAATTGGGATAAGCCTATTCCCATTCCTGAATTATGATCAAAAGACAAAAGGCTGGGTTAAAGGCATAGATTAGTGATTGAGTTAAAACTAAATGTATCAGAGGGAGCGGACAAGATGGCAGCCATGTAACACCTTCTTTGCAACTGGGCATGGGAAGATTGGGGGCGAAGACTCCAGGCACATCTGGCTGTGGGCTCTGTTCACAAACATCCCTTTGGGGACACAGGGAGACAGTGGGAGACTTATGGACACCAGGAGGAGGATAAAAGCAGTGGAGAAGTGGCAAGAGGTTGTGTTTGGTCTGAGGCCATGCTGGCTGCTACAGTAGCAGTGAGATTGCAGACAGGGAAAGCCTCCCCTGTGAGTTCTTTCATTTTTTTGGACCTGAGCACTGGGCTGAATTACCCTGGGAGACCTTGAGTGAGAGAGCAAGTAACTTTGAGCGGTGTCCTAAGTCTGGGACTGAGCTGCTGGGCCAGAATGGAGCTTTCGGCTCGGCGCCTATAGCTCAACCGGCTAAGGCGCCAGCCACGTACACCTAAGGTGGCGAGTTCAAATCCCCAGCCCGGACCCGCCAAACAACAATGATGGCTGCAACCAAAAAATGGCCGGGCGTTGTGGCGGGCGCCTGTGGTCCCAG
>NW_003852581.1:1171467-1175404 GCF_000181295.1 Otolemur garnettii
TTTTTTTTTTATGGAGACAGAGTCTCACTTCGTGTCCTTCAGTAGAGTACTGTGGAATCATAGCTCACAGCAACCTCTGCCAACCCCTGGGTCCCTGGGTTTAAGTGATTCTCTAGCCTCAGCCTCCCAAGTAGCTGGGATTACAGGTGCCTGCCAGAACACCTGGAAATTTTTGGTAGAGATGGGGTCTCACTCTGGCTCTCACTCTGGCTCATGCTAGTCTGGAACCTCTGAGCACAGGTGATCCACCAGCCTCGGCCTCCCAGAGCACTGGGACAATAGGCGTGAGCCACCATGCCCAGCCATAATATAACCTTTTTGAAAGGAAGTATAGAGAACCCTCAAAGAACTCAAGATAAACCTCTCATTTGATCCTGCAATCCCATTACTGGGCATCTATCTACCCAGAAGGAAAAAATTCCTTTTACCATAAGGACACTTGCACTACACTGTTAATTTCAGCTTAATTTACAATCGCCAAAATGTGGAAAGACCCTAAATGCCCAACCCAAGAACGGATTAACAGGCTGTAGTATATGTATGCCATGGAATGCTATTTGGCTATTAAAAAAGATGGAGAGTTTACATCTTTTGTATTAACCAGGATAGAAGTGGAACACATTATTCCCAGTAATGCATTACAAGAATGGAGAAGCAAAGATCCTATGTGCTTAATTCTGATATGAGGATAATTAATGATGTAATACACGGTGGGGGGTGGGAGAAGGGGACAGCAGAGAGAGTGGATGAGGGAGGGGAGTGGGGGATTATGGAGTATGATACACCTTTTGAGGGTAGATCACAAATATAAGAGGGACTTTACCTAACAAACGCAATCAATATAATCTCGTTTTTTGTACCCTCAGTGAATTCCAACAATAAAAAAAGGGAAAACAAAAAAGAACTCCATGTATCTTTTATTGATTTTTTGCTTTTTTAATCTCATAAGATTATGGAGAATATTAAAGCTTAACTGTGAATATTATATTTTATAATAGCATTGAGAAATTTTTTAACTTGTATTTTATTATATCTTTATTTCAAGGACATTATTAGTGAAATACATTTAATGAATATATAATTGTAACTTGAAACATCATTCAAATATTTTCATAATTAGAAAATCTTCCCCTTTCAACTCTTATTTTAAAACTATAATAAGAAAGTTTAGGTTTTCTTGCCTGTATACATAAAAGTATAAATTCCTTAAGCCTGAAAAAAGAACAGATGAAGTATCTCTAATATTCAGAAATATTAATCTCATTAAATATTTGTAAATCATGACAGCTATTTTGAAAAAAACTTTACTCTTTGTTTAAATGAGGGCTATAGCTAGCAATCTCTTGCTTATGAAATTAAAAATAAATCCTCTTATGTGTATTTGCACATAGTCTGCTCAAAAGAGGATTGCATTAAGTACACAAATCCTCCCTCATATCTTGTGAACATTAATATCTAAATTGCAGGAATGACTTAGACAATGATTAAGTCAAAGGAATTCTTTGAATGATGAGAACTTATAGTGGGACTATGCCAGGCTGAAAGGAGATAATAATTTCATACATAATAATGTGCCTCTGAAATAATGCTACACATCCTTTCTGAAAAGATCAGTGTGTCCACAATGTTCTAAATTTTCCACTTCTACATTAAAAAACAAGAAAGGTAAATTATCAACCAATTATTTTCTATCCCCTTTCCTCTAAATACTCTGTAACTTTTACTGGGAGAAAAAAGAAGTCTACATGTGCATATTTACACATTGTGAATATATGCATGTATGTGGAAGGTATATGTAAAGGGTTTAAATATAACATTCATTCACATAGACATTTATTCAAAAATATTTATTGAGTTACATGTTTGACACTCCACTTGATACTAGGCAGGTAATGTCAAATAAAAAAACGGTTGTGCCTATCATGGAGTTTAGGATAGAGCATAGGGTTAAAACTTCTAGCCACTAGGGACAAAGTAATCTGGGGAAAAGATAAGCATCACTGCTGGTCCTGAGTACTAAAAACCATACTCACTAGACACAGCATACTGTCCCAGCCCTAAGTCATATATTAGCAGTGATAAGATTAAGGCAAATAGAAGTGCAATTGAAAGAAATACTACTTATTTTGTAACCTTTACTCTCTCTTTGAAGCTTCCAGCTGTAATGTATTTTCTCATGCCTGAGATTGCAATAAAAGCCAGTGAGGAATGTTGGGTGGGGCTACACCCTTGCCTCTTCTTGGGGAACACTTGCTGGTGTTAGTCTCCATGCATCCCTCAGTTCAATGCAAATTGACTGAGTAGGTGTTATTCATTTTTCATTGAGTCACACTGACAATGAAGCTTCTAATCTAGTGAAGAAGACTGTTGAACATTAAATATATTTATACAACTGGACATGAAATCGTTACTGTAACAAGTGTTTAGACCAAGGGAAATTGGGTGCTAAGATAGTTCAAATGGTATGTGTACTAAAACACGGAAAGAATCGTGCTTTCCTTTATTTTATACCTCAAATATTCTGTCCTTATTTCATTTATTCTGTCTTCTGTGCCTTTAAACTGACTATCTTAATTTAGGTTTTCTATACATACATACATGAATCAAAAATAAAAACTAAAATACAACTTTCAATTTCTAACTTATGTTAAAGTGATGGTAATATATTGCTTAGATTCTATGGAACAATTGCTAATGGTAAATGTTTAACACCTGGTTATAGGCTTATTTGCTGTTTTGGGAACAGTAAGTTTAGATTAGTTTTGTACAACTATGAAATGAACATTGATATTGAAAAGAAAAGCCAAGAGAAAGAAAATTTTGTTTTCTCTAGTCCTAAGATTTCTTAATTTTAGTGCCATTTTCTTGCCATATTATTTCATATTTTTATGTCTCCAAATATTATGGATTTTCTTTTTTAATTTTAGAAGTTGGCGTGGCACCTGTAGTTCAGCAAGTAGGATGCCAGCCACATACACCAAGGCTGGTAGGTTTGAAACCAGCCTGGGCCAGCTAAACAACAAAGACAACTGCAACCAAAAAATAGTCAGGCATTTCAGTGGGCACCTGTAGTCCCAGGTACCTGGGAGGCTGAGGCAAGAGAATTGCTTCAGCCCAAGTGTTTGAGGTTGCTGTGAGCTGTGACACCATAGCACACACCAGGGTTGGGGGGGCTTGTAAGACTCTGTATCAAAATAAAGATGCCAGAAATCTATAGCAGTAGTTTCTAATGCTGCAACCCTTTAATACAGTTCCTGTGGGTCACAACCCATAGGTTGAGAACTGAGGATATGATATGACCAAAAGTCACTAGATTAAATTCTGTATTTACAACAGTAGATGGCAGTGATTAACTTTTATATGGTTGCTCATACTGAGTCTTGAGAAAGGGTTTCCTTTGTGAAAATTCAAAAGAAGAAAACCTGTAGTTAAGGATATAGGCCCAAATTATTTGAGAACTATACCAATAATACTTTTTTATTATTAAATTATAGCTGTGTACATTAATGCAATCATGGGGTACAGTGTGGTGTTTTCATAGACAGCTTGAAATATTTTCATCAAGATGATTAACATAGCCTTTATGTCATTTTCTTAGTTATTGTATTAAGACGTTTATATTCTACTCCTAGAAAGATTCACTTGTACCCTCATAAGATAAACCATAGAAGTGATCCCTCCAATCACCCTCCCTCCACCCCCTCCCCATATTCTTAGGCTATAATTAGGTTATAGCTTCCATATGAAAGCTATAAATTAGTTTCATACTAGGGCTGTGTACATTGGATATTTTTTCTTCCATTCTTGTGATACTTTGCTAAGAACATTTTCCAGTTCCATCCATGTAAACATGAAGGAGATAAAGTCTCCATCTTTCTTTATGGCTGCATAGTATTCCATGGTGTACATATACCACAATTTATTGATCCATTCGTGG
>NW_003852581.1:1176926-1179025 GCF_000181295.1 Otolemur garnettii
GAAAAGTGAAAGTTTAATCTCTTCTGATCCTATATGGATGCCCTCGATCATCTGTTCTTCCCTAATTGTGATGGCTAAAACTTCCATTGCAATGTTAAGGAGCAATGGAGACAATGGGCAACCTTGTCTCGTTCCTGATATGAGTGGAAATGATTTCAACTTAACTCCATTCAATACAATATTGGCTTTTGATTTGTTGTGGATGGCCTCTATCAGTTCAAGAAATATCCCTTCTACACCAATTTTCTTAAGTGCTCTGATCATGGAGGGATGCGGGATATTATCAAAAGCTTTTTCTGCATCAATTGAGAGAATCATATGGTCTTTGTTTTTTCACTTGTTTATGTGATGAATTATATTTATAGATTTATGTATATTGAACCATCCTTGAGATCATGGGATAAAACCAACTTGGTCATGGTGTATAATTTGTTTGATGTGTTGCTGGATTCTATTGGTTAGGATCTTGTTGAATATTTTCACATTAACATTCATTAGTGATACTGGTCTATAATTTTCTTTTCTTGTTGGGTCTTTTCCTGATTTGGGTATCAAGGTGATGTTTGCTTCATAGTATGTGTTGAGTAGTATTCTGTCTTTTTCTATATTTTGGAAAAGGTTGAGTACTAGTTCCTCTTTGAAGGTTTGGTAGAATTCTGACATGAAACCATCTGATCCCGGGCTTTTTTATTTTTTAGATAGATTTTGTATAGTGGATGCTATTTCAGAACTTGATATAGACCTGTTCAACATTTCCACTTCATTCTGGCTGTCTTGGGAGGTGACGTTATTCCAAGTATTGGTCGATTTTCTTCAGATTGTCATATTTCTGGCAATAAAGTTTCTTATAATGCTCATTAAGGATTTTTTTTTAATTTCTAAGGGGTCTGTTGTTATTTCATCTTCCTTACTGTTTCTGATTGATGAGATTAGAGATTTTACTCTTTTTTTCTTGGTTAGGTTGGTCAAAGTTTTATCTATTTTATTGAGCTTTTCAAAAAACCAACTTTTTCATTTATTCATCTGTTGTATAATTCTTTTGCTTTCAATTTCATTTAATTCTGCTCTAATTTTGGTTATTTCTTCTCTTCTGCTAGATTTGGGATTGGAATGTTCTTCCTTTTCTAGTTGATTGAGTTGTCCCATTAAATTGTTAACTTCCTCTCTTTCTGTTCTCTTGAGAAATGTTTACAATGCTATAAATTTCCTTCTTAGGAGTGTCTTTACAGTATCCCAGAGGTTCTGGTAACTCGTATCTTCATTATCATTATGTTCTAAAAATTTGGTAATTTCCTTCTTGATTTCGTCTCTAACCAATCTATCATTCAGCATAAGGTTATTTAGCTTCCATGTTTTTGTATGAATCTGCAGATTCCTGTTATTACTCATTTCAACTTTTATTCCATGATGGTCCGAGAAGATGCATGGAATAATTTCTATTCTTTTAAATTTACTGGGGTTAGACCTATGGCCTAAGATGTGTCGACTTTGGAGTATGTTCCATGTACTGATGAGAAAAATGTGTATTCAGTTTTTTTAGGATTAAATGTTCTGTACATGTCTGTGAAGTCCAAAAGTTGAATACTTAAACTTAAATCTAAAATTTCTTTGCTAAGCTTCTTATTGAAGGATCTGTCCAACACTGCCAAAGGAGTGTTAAAATCACCGACTATGATGGAGCTGGGAGAGATCAAGTTGCTCATGCCTATTAGAGTATCTCTTATAAATTGAGGTGCATTTTGGTTGGGTGCATAGATGTTAATAATTGAGATCTCATCATATTGAGTATTACCCTTAACAAATATAAAATGGCCATCCTTATCCTTGCTTACTTTTGTTGGCTTAAACCCTATTGTATCTGCAAATAAAATTGCAACACCTGCTTTTTTCTGCTTTCCATTTGCGTGGAATATAGATGACCATCCCTTCGCCCTGAGTCTATATTTCTCCTTTAAAGTAAGATGCGATTCTTGAATACAACAGATGTCCAGACTGAGTTTCTTTATCCCATCAGCCAATCTGTGCCTCTTTAAACAACAATTTAAGGCATTCACATTGATTGAAACTATTGATAAGCCTGGTAAAATTTTGGGTATCTA
>NW_003852581.1:1179495-1188668 GCF_000181295.1 Otolemur garnettii
CAGTAAAGTATTTAATTTCTCCATCATAGATGAAACTCAGTTTAGCTGGATACAGGATCCTGGGTTGAAAGTTGTTTTGTCTTAATAGATTAAAAGTCGATGACCATCCTCTTCTAGCCGAAAATTTTCAACATAGAGATCTATAGTCATTCTAATACTCTTCCCCTTGTAGGTTATGTTTTTCTTACTTCTAGCTCCTTTCAGAATTTTCTCTTTCATATTAACTTTAGTGAAGTTAATTATGAAGTGCCTGGGGGATGTCTTGTTCAGGTTGAGTCTTGCTGGGGTTCTGAAATTATCTGCTATCTGAATTTCAGAATTTCTTGGCAGATCTGGAAAGTCTCTTGCATAATTTCATGAAGAAGAGCCTTTGTGTTTTGTGAAGCAACTTCGTCACCTTCAGGGATTCCTATAAGGTGAATATTAGTTTTCTTCAAATTATCACTGACGTCTCTGAAGAAATATCCATTTTGTCTCTCCATTTCTTTTCATCCTTGCACTCTTCCGCTCATTCAAAATCTTTGTCTTCAATGTCAGAAATCCTTTCTTCTGCCTGTTCCATTCTGTTACTGAGGGATTCTACCGTATTTTTCAGTTCTTTGAGGGCTACAAATTCTTGCTCTATGTTTCAAAATCTTTAGTCATTCTTTCTTTGAAGTCATTGAATTCTTGATACATCATTTGAATAATTTCTTGAGATGTCTTTTGAATAATTTCTTGAAATTCTAATTTTCTCCTTTCTTCCATTCTGTTAATCTTATTTGATATCCAAATTCTGAATTTGATTTCTGATATCTTAGCCATCTGTTTATGGATGGGGTATTCAATTGCATCTGCGCCATTTTTCCTTGGGGTAGTTGATCTTCTCTAGTGATTCAAGTTGCCAGAGTTTTTCTGCTGATTCTGCCCCATGCTGCGTTACACCATTTGGAGACCTTATCAGAACTATTCAGTCAGTGGCTGCCACTGGAGAAGGTACTGGCTTTTTCTGGTTTCCCAGAGAGACTGGACGTGTCTGTCTCCCAGTTCTTTGGTGCTGAGGCAACCGGGTGGGCAGGGGGATGGTAGTGGCTGTGTGGGAATGTGCCTAGCCATGGCAGACCTCTTTCAGCCTGCTGGGGTGACCGGGGGACAGGAGAATGGCAGTGGCCAGATTAGTCTTAGTTTGGCCCCACATGGATAACCTGGGGGCAGGGGAGAAACAGCAGCTGGATAGGTCCTCATTTGGCCCCCATTGGAGCTGCCAAGGTGCAGTGGAATGACAGCAGTGGCACAGAGCCCATGAGTGGCTGAATCAGTCCTACTTCAACCCTGCCGGGGCAACCAGGAAACAGGGGAATGGTAGTGGCTGGATCAGTCTTTGTTTGGCCCTTCCAGGGCCACCCAGGAGCAGGGAAACAGCAGTGGCTGGATCAGTCCTAGTTTATCCCTGCCAGGGTTACCAGGGGGCAGGGAAATGGCAGTGGATGTGTGGTGAACATGCATGGCTGAGTCAGTCCTAGTTCAGCCCCTCTGGGGTGACCACAGGGCAGGGGAATGGCAGTGGCTGAATCAGTCCTAGTTCAGCACTGCCAGAGCAACTGGGGAGCAGGAGAATGGCAGTGGTGGCATGGGTTCCCCGCCTGGCCAGATCAGTCCTAGTTTGGCTGCACTGGGGCAACCAGGGGGCAGGGGAACTGTAGTGTCCAGATCATTCCTAGTTCAACTTCTCTGGGGCAACTGGGGGGCAGGGAAACATCAGTGGTGCCACGGGGCATGCGCATGGCCAGATCTGTCCTAGTTCAGCCTAGTTAGGGCGACTTGGGGGCAAAGGAATGGCAGCGGCTGTGTGGGGAACACGTGCGACCAGATCAGTTTTAGTTCAGCCCTGCCAGGGCAACTGGGGGGCAGGGGAACATTAGCAGCCAG
This sequence comes from Otolemur garnettii, assembly GCF_000181295.1. Classification (NCBI taxonomy): domain Eukaryota; kingdom Metazoa; phylum Chordata; class Mammalia; order Primates; family Galagidae; genus Otolemur; species Otolemur garnettii. Next base: position 1,181,404 of record NW_003852581.1, read on the forward strand.
ATCAGTCCTAATTCAGCCCTGCTGGGGTGACCGGTGGGTAGGCAAACAGCAGCAGCAGCACAGGGAACATGGCCAGATCAGTCCTAGTTTGGCCCCACTAGGGTGACTCCAGGGCAGGTGAAAGGCAGCAGCCACGTGGGGAATGGCAGCTGCAGGGCTTGGACAGTGCACTTGGTCCTGCGGGTGGGGGGACACTATTCTTGGGCCTCCTCTCACTGTCTCTGCAGGCAAGGGAGGAAGGGTGGTCTGAAGATTCAAAATGGCGGTGGAAACTTTAGTTCGATTTTTCTGCCTGGTGAGAGGGTGTTCAGAGTCTTAACAGGGTCCCTCTAGGGGAGTAGACTCCATTGCCCTTAGCTCTCACATAGGGTGAGATAATAGGTTATCAGTTCATCTCTTGCCTATAGGAAGCTTACAGGAGCAAAGAGAAAACAAAGAGAAAAACATAGCTCTCTTGGGAGAGGGGACGGACACTTTTCTTTTGAGATGTTCCATATACCTGTAAGTTGCACTCCAGGAGTCGCAACTTGCCACAGCAGAGGTGTTCTGCAGGTATGACTCTTCTTTCTTGGCTGGGCCCCTAGTCTTCAATTTTGTTGGGTGTTTTCTGGACTTTATCCTTCCCTCTGAATAGAAGTTTCTGTCAGAGGCTGGTACTTGTCCGTCATCTTAATGACCAATTATACTTTCTTGATTATTATAAAATTTTAAATGATTTACATCTCACTAAAGACATTTTTAAACTAGACTCAAAAAGTAAAAAATAATAAATTATGAAAATTCAAGATGCTGAAGGATCACAACTATCCTTTTCACTAAAGTATATGTAAAGCAGACAAAGAAATTTACCAAGGTATTAACTACATTTTTCTTTAAGTTGGAGAATATGGGTGATTTTTCCCCCTTATTTCAATTTTCCCACATTTTCAAAATACCAAATTTGCCTTTAAAAATTATTTGCTTTCCCTCAAATATACAAAAAAAAAAAAATTATAAGAAGAGAATTTCTGAAACAAAAGAAATGAAAAGTATCACAAGAGACAACTTTGCTCAACTCTGAAAAAAAAAAACATTTTAGAAGATAAACTTAAAATTTTTGTAAGATACTATATCTATATCTATATCTATCCCCTGAAAAGATAGTAAGTTTAAACAGACTGATTTCCATTATGCTAAAGCAGCAAGCTACATGTACACACACAGAGGACACTAGGCCTAGCAATTTCTTTTTCTTTCTTTTTTTTTTTTTTTTGAGACAGAGCCTCAAGCTGTCCCCCTGGGTAGAGTGCCGTGGCATCACAGCTTACAGCCACCTCCAACTCCTAGGCTCAAATGAGTCTCCTGCCTCAGCCTCCCGAGTAGCTGGGACCACAGGCACCCACCACAACGCCTGGCTATTTTTTCATTGCAGCCGTCATTGTTGTTTTGGCGGGCCTCAGCTGGATTCAAACCTGCCACCTTAGGTGTACGTGGCTGGCGCCTTAGCCACTTGAGCCACAGGCACCAAGCCTAGGTCTAGCAATTTCAATGAGAAATTTCAACATTTGAACTGTTTCAAAGCATAAAAAAAGAAACATCCAAATTTATAACTGAGTATAATATCAATATAAAAAACTGAAAAAGATTACATTTTAAAAAGAAAACCATAGACCATTTCTTTTATGTTATATATGCTGAAATCTTCAATAAAATATTATTAAACTACATCTGGTATCACATTAAAAAAATAACTCCTCATAACTAAGGACGATTGTTCCAAGAATGCAAAGCTATAAAATATAATTAATCATATTAACAAATAGAAGAAAAATTAAATGTATATCATCTCCACAGATACTGAAAGGCATTTGGCAAAATTTACCACCCATTAATACAAAAAGGCACTCAATAAAAAAAGAAATGATGAATGTTTCCTTAACATAATAAATATGTCTCTTCCAACCCAAAAGTCAGCATCAGTCATAAGGAACATGAATGCAATCCCTCAAGAATGATAAAGGCAAGGATCACTACTAACACCATCTGATGGTATTTCAAATACCACTCGATATAACAAGACAAGACAGAGAAATCTGAGTTCAAAATTTATAAAGGTGAAGTTAAAACTACCATTATTTATGAATAATAAAATAATGTATACGGAAAAACCCAGAGAATTTTATAGAGAATTAGTAGTTTTCATACGTACAAATAATAAATTTAGAATCTGTAATAGAAATCATTCTATGTAAAATAGCTATAAAAGGACCAAACACCTGAGAATGTGCTTAACAATAAAAAAAATGTAATGCCGACATGGATTAAACATTTAAACACCATAAACATAAAAGAAAAACTGAAAAGGTGGGAAAACATGCCATTTCATTGGGACAGTGAAAGTCAAAATCATATAGTATAATTTTTTTCTCAGTTAACTAACAATATTAATGATGAATTCAATATGAATATAGTAGGTTTTTAATATTTGTTTTAACTAAACAAACTGATTTTAAATTTCGTGTGAAAAATAAACACATAGAAAATTAAATCTGAAAAAAGAACAATTAGAAGATAATAATTTTATTGTTTATTCATATCCAAAGCCTAAACAAAAGCTCTGTGGTAATGAGGTATTAATATTAATAGTGAAAAATCCAATAAAACAGAATAGAAAGTCTATATATTGATGAGACATCATAATTTAGAATACTATATCTTTGAGGAAATAATGAAATAATTAGTGAATAGTGTTGGGACAATGAGGAAGTCACCTATGAAAAAATAACAGAATATATGCCTTGCACCAGAGTTTTTCAAATTGTGGTCCAAACCATCATGATTAGCATCAATCTGGGAACTTGGTAAAAATAAAATTTGGTGGTTTCCTCTCTATATTTATTAAATTAGAAATTCTAAAGTGCAGACTAGCAATGTGTGTTTTAATGAGTTCTCTATGTGATTCTAATGCATGTTCAAGTTTAAGACTCCCTGCCTTACCCTACACACTATAGTAAATTCAAAATGTATCAAATAAGAAATAATAGAATGACTGCAGATCTCTCAGCCCAAACCTTTCAAGCCAGAAGAGTACAGTCATTGACCTTCAATCTCCTAAAACAAAACAACTTTCAGCCCACGATCTTGTACCCAGCTAAACTGAGTTTCATTTGCAATGGAAAAATCAAACACTTCACTGATATACGCATGTGGAGAAAATGAGCCATAACTAAACCAGCTCTCAAGGATATTCTCAGACACATTTTCCATAATAAGCAGCACAATGGTCTACCACCAAAGGAAACTCACCCAGAAATTATTGAACAACACCTAAATCCCACAATGGTGAAAAGAATAAAAATATCCACTGGACCTTTGAAAAAGATGACATCTAAAACATTACTGTGCCTATCAATTCTCTCAATTAATGTGAATGGCTTAAATTTTCCTCCAAAGAACCATGGGTTGGCTGACTGGGTACAAAAACTCAGGCCAGATATCTATTGATATCTTCCAGCACTATAATATTTGGAGATTTTAACACTCCTTTGGCAATTCTGGATAGATCCTCCAAGAGGAAACTAAACAAAGAAATAATAGACTTTACCTTGACTCTAGAACAAATGGACTTAACAGACATCTACAGAACATTTCATCCTAATAAAACCAAATATACATTCTTCTTATCAGCCCACAGATCATTTCCCAAAATTGAACATATCTTAGGACACAAGTTGAATCTCAGCAATTTTAAAAGAATATAAATTATCCCCTGTATCTTCTTGGACCATCATGGAATTAAAGTTTAACTCAATAGGAACAGTAATCTTCAGACTAAGCCATGTAAACTAAATAACCTTAGGTTGAATGATATCTGGGTCAAAGATGAGATTATGAAGGAAATAACAAATTTTTAGAACAAAATGAAAATGAATACCCAAATTATCAAAACCTGTGGGATACTGCAAAGGCAATTCTAAAAGGCAAATTTATACCATTAGAAGCCTTCATCAAGAAAACAGAAAAGGGACATCTCAAGCAACTGGAAAAGGAAAAACATTCCAACCCCAAACCCATCAGAAGGGACAAAATAACCAAAATTAAAGCAGAATTAAATTAAATTGAAAAGCAAAGAATCATCCAGAAGTAAAAAACAAAAAGGTAATATTTTTTGAAAATATTAACAAAATTAAAATCTTTGGCTAATATAACTAGAAACAGAAAAGTAAAATTCCTAATATCATCAATCAAAAACAATAAAGGAGAAATAACAACAGACACCTCAGAAATTCAAGAAATTATCAATAATTCCTACAAAAAAATTCTGTTCCCCAAAATATGAAAATCTGTAGGAAACGGACCAATACCTGGAAGCACACCACCTTCCTAGACTCAGCCAGAAAGAAATAGAAATTTTGAATAGACCTATATCAAGTACTGAAATAGCATGAACTATACAAAATCTCTCAAAAAATAAAAGTTCAGGACCACATGGCTTCACATCAGAATTCTATCAAACCTTTAAAGAGGAACTAATACCTATAATACATAACCTTTTCCAAAACAGCAAAAGAAAGAGTACTTTCCAAAACAATCTATGAAGCAAATATCACCCTGATCCACAAACCAGGAAAAGATACAAAAAAAGAAAGAGAATTATAGATCAATATCATTAATAAATACTGATGCAAAAATATTCAATAAGATCCCAGCAAACAGAATTAAACAACACATCAGAAAAAATATATACCATGATCAAGTTAGTTCTATTCCAGGGTTACAAGGCTAGTTCAACATATGTAAAACTATAGCTATAATATATCACATAAATAAAGTAAAAAACAAAGACCATATGATTCTCTCAATTGATATAGAAAAAGCTTTTGACAGTATCCAGCATCTCTACATGATCAGAACACTTAAGAAAATAGGCTTAAATGGGAATTTTTTTAAACTGATAGAGGCTTTCTACAGAAAACCCACAGGCAATATCACATTCAATGGAGTGAAATTGGAAACATTTCCATGAAGATGTGGAACTAGGCAAGGATGCCCTTTGTCTCCACTGCTATTCAACATAGTAATGAAAGACTTAGCCATCACAATCAGGCAAGAGAAGACAAAAAAGGGATCCAGATGGGTTCAGAGGAGATCAAACTCTCACTGTTAGTGGATGACATTATCTTATACCTGGAAAACCCCAGGGACTCAACTACAAAACTCTTCGAAGTGATCAAGGAATACAGCAGCATCTCAGGTTATAAAATCAATATTTATAAATCAGTAGCTTTTATATATACTGACAATAGTCAAGGTGAAAATATACTCAAGGACTCTATTCCTTTTACAGTAGTGCCAATGAAGATGAAATATCTGGGAATTTACTTAACAAAGGACATGAAAGATCTTTACAAAGAGAATTATAAAACCCTGAGAAAAGAAATAGCAGATGTTAACAAATGGAAAAACAGGCACAGTGCCTGTGCCTGAGTGGGTAGAGTTCTGGCCCCATATACCAAGGGTTGTGGGTTTGAACCAAGCCCTGACCAAACGGCAACAAAAAAATAGCCAGGTGTTGTGTCAGGCACCTGTAGTTTCAGCTACTTGAGAGGCTGAGGCAGGAGAATTGCCTAAGCCCAAGAGCTGGAGGTTGCTGTGAGCTGTGATGCCATGGCACTCTACTGAGGGTGACAAAATGAGACTCTGTCTTTAAAAAAAATTAATTAATTAATTTAAAAAATGGAAGAACATACTATGTTCTTGGTTGGGAAGAATGAACATTGTTACTCAAAGTAATCTACAGATTTAATGTAATTCCTATTAAAGCACCATTGTCATAATTTAAAGAGCTTGAAAAAATAGTACTTCATTTTGTTTGGAATCAGAAAAAATCTTGAAAAGACAATACATTACTCAAAAATAAAAACAAATCAGGAGGTATCACATCACCAGACTTCAGGATATACTATATACTATGATCAAAAGAGCTTGGTACTGGCACCAAAATAGCGAGGTAGATACATGGAACAGAATAGACAATCAAGAGACAAACTCAACTACTTATAGTCATTTGATCTTTGATAAGCCTATCAAAAGCATTCACTGGGGGGAAAAATTCCCTATTTAACAAATGGTGTGGGGGGAGGGGCAAGATGGTGGACTAGAGTCAGCCTCCGACAGAAGTTCCCGTCCAGAAAGAAGGATAAAGTCCAGAAAATACCGAATTAAGCTGAAGACTGGGAGCCAAACTGAGAGAGAAGAATGATAGCTGCAGATCACCCCTGCTGAGCCAGGCTGCAACTCCAAGAAAGCCAATTTCTACAGGTTTTCTACAGCTAACACTCTACCAGAGTCACAGATTCACTAGGATCAGACAAGAACCAGCTGAACACAAGACAGAGCTACCTAAACCCACCACATCAAGCAGGATTCCTCAGCCTCAGACTGTAATATTATATGGTTTTTTTGTAAAGCTGTAGGGAAAAAGCTGCAGCCATCAGTCCCAGATCCTTGACAAAGGACTGGTTCACCACAACCCTAGTAACTCCCAATTCAATTTCCCCTTATCTGCCCATCTAGCAAACGGTAAAAAATAAACATGAGGCAGAAACTTCGGAAAAACTGGCAACGTGAATAATCGGAATAGATCAATTCCCTGAAGGAACGATGTGATAGATACACCACAAGATTCCATTCATAAGCAAATGGCTGATATGTCATAAATCGAGTTCAGAGTCTGGATAGCAAATAAGATCAACAGAATGGAGGAAAAGAGGCAATTAGAATTTCAAGAAATTATTCAAAATATGTCTCAAGTACTGAGCAATTCCAAAGATAAAAAGACCAAAGACTTTGACACTTTGAGGCAAGAGTTTGAAGCCCTCAAATATCTGAAAAATTTGGTAGAATCTCTTGCTAAAAGAGTGGGCCAGGCTAAAGAAAGGACCTCTGACATGGAAGACAAAGCATTTGAACATGCGAAAGCATTCAAAAATTAAGAGAAATGGAGAGCAAAGACCAATCATTCTCTCAGAGAGCTCTGGGATAGTTTGAGGAAAACTAATATTCAACTTATAGGAATCCCTGAAGGTGACGAAATTGCTTCAAAAAACACAAAGGCTCTTCTTCATGAAATTATGCAAGAGACTTTCCAGACATGCCAAGAGATTCTGAAATTTAAATAATAGACAGTTTCAGAATCCCAGCATGACTCAACCCGAACAAGACATCCCCCAGGCACATCATAATTCAACTCACTAAAGTTAATATGAAAGAGAAAATTCTGAAAG
>NW_003852581.1:1190544-1191849 GCF_000181295.1 Otolemur garnettii
TTCAAAGAGGAACTAGTACTCAACCTTTTCCAAAATATAGAAAAAGATAGAATACTACCCAACACATAGTATGAAGCAAACATCACCTTGATACCCAAACCAGGAAAAGACCCAACAAGAAAAGAAAATTATAGACCAATTTCACTAATGAATATTGATGCGAAAATATTCAGCAGCATCCTAATGAACAGAATCCAGCAACATATCAAACAAATCATACACCACGACCAAGTGGATTTTATCCCAGGATCTCAAGGATGGTTCAACATATGTAAATCTATATATATAATTCATCACACAAACAAATTAAAAAACAAATACCATATGATTCTCTCAATTGATGAAGAAGAAGCTTTTGATAACATCCAGTATCCCTTCATGATCAGAGCACTCAAGAAAACTGGTATAGAAGGGACATTTCTTAAACTGATAGAGGCCACCTACAGCAAACCTATAGCCAATATCATATTGAATGGAGTTAAATTGAAATCATTTCCACTCATATCAGGGGCCAGCAAGGTTGCCGAATGTCTCCATTGTTCTTTAACATCGCAATGGAAGATTTAGCAATTGCAATTAGGGAAGAAAATGCAATCAAGGATATCCATAGAGGATCAGAAGAGATTAAATTTTAATTCTTCACAAATGATATGGTTGTATATCTGGAAAACACCAGGGATTTGACTACAAATCTCCTAGAAGTGATCAAGGAATGCAGCAGCATCTCAGGCTACAAAATCAACACTAACAAATCTGTAGCCTTTATATATACCAACAGGAGTGAAGCTGAAAAAATAGTCAAGGACTCTTTTCATTCACAGTAGTGCCAAAGAAGATGAAATACTTGGGAGTTTAACTAACAAAGGATGTGAAAGAACTCTATGAAGAGAGCTATGAAACTCTAAGAAAATAGCTGAAAATGTTAACAAATGGAAAAACATATCATGCTCATGGCTGTGAACAATCAACACTGTTAAAATGTCCATACTATCCAAAGCAATATATAATTTCAATGCAATCCCTATTAAAACGCTACTGTCATATTTTAAAGATCTTGAAATAATAATACTTCACTTTATATGGAATCAGAAAAAAACTCAAATACCCAAAACATTACTCAGAAATAAAAACAAAGCAGGAGGAATCATGCTATCAGACTTCAGCTTATAGTATAGATAGTGATCAAAACAGCATGGTATTGGCACAAAAACAGAGAGGTAGATGTATGGAACAGAATAGAGAGCCAACAGATGAATCGAGCTACTTACTGTTACCTGATCTTTGACAAGACAATTAAAAACATTG
>NW_003852581.1:1192643-1194582 GCF_000181295.1 Otolemur garnettii
AGTGCCCATTGATCCACGAATGGATCAAAAAAACTGTGGTATATGTACACCATGGAATACTATGCAGCCATAAAGAAAGATGGAGACTTTATCTCCTTCATGTTTACATGGATGGAACTGGAAAATGTTCTTAGCAAAGTATCAAAGAATGGAAGAAAAAGTATCCAATGTACACAGCCCTACTATGAAACTAATTTATAGCTTTTATATGAAAGCTATAACCCAATTATAGCCTAAGAATATCAGGAGAGGGTAGGGGAGCAGAAGAGGTGGATGGGTGGAGGGAGGGTGATTGGTGGGATCACCTCTATGGCTTATCTGACAAGGGTACAAGTGAATCTTTCTAAAAGTATAATATAAATGTCTTAACACAATAATTAAGAAAATGACATAAAGGCTATGTTAACCAGTTTGATGAAAACATTTCAAATTGTGTATGAAAACACCTCACTGTACCCCATGATTGCATTAATGTATACAGCTATGATTTAATAAAAAAAGGAAAGAAAAAAATGGTCCTGGGTGAACTGGCTGATGACTTGTAAGACTAAAAAATGAACCCTCACCTTTCACCATTAAGAGAAATTGATTCTCACTGGATAAAATATTTAAGCTTAAGACATGAAACTATTAAAGTACTAAAAGAGAGTGCTGGGAAAACACTTGAAGAAATTGACCTGGGAGAATTTTTTATGAGAAGGACTCCTGTGGCAATTGAAGGAACACCAAATATATCCTGCTAGGATCTGATCAAACAAGAAAGTTTTTGCATGGCCAAGAGGACAGTAAGTAAAGCAAGCAGATAGTCTTCAGAATAGGAGAAGATATTTGCAGGTCATGCGTCCGACAAAAGTCTGATAACTAGAATCCACAGAGAACACAAACAAATCACTAAGAAAAGAATAAATAGCCTCATTTCTATGTGGGGGAGAGACTTGAACAGAAACTTCTCTGAATAAGACAGGCACATGGCCTAAAAACACATGAAAAAATGCTCTTTATCTTTAATCATCAGAAAAATGCAAATAAAAACTACATTGAGATATCATCTAAATCTACTAAGATTAGCCCACATAACAAAATCCCAAAACTTCAGATGTTCTGAGAAGAGAACACATGTACACTGCTGATGGGAATGCAGGTTAATACATCCTTTTTGTAAAGAAGTTTTGAGAATACTCAAGAAAATAAAAGTAGATCTGCCATTCAGTCCTGCAATTCCTGTACTAGGTATATACCCAGATGGTAAAAAATCATTTTACAGAAAAGACATTTGCACCAAAATGTTTATTGCAACCCAATTCATAATTGTAAAGTCATGCACACAGCTTAAGTGCCCACTTGAATGGATTAACAAACTGTAGTATATGTATATCATGGAATACTAGACAGTCATAAAAAGATGGAAATTTATTTCTCTTATGTTTACCTGGATAGAGCTGGAATATATTCTTCTTTTTTTTTTTCCTTTTTTTTAATTGAATGGTAACTATGAACTATGTACATTAATACACTTCTGGGGTACAGTGTTGTGTTTTCACATACAATTTGAAACATTTCCATTGAACTGGTTAACAAAGCCTTCATGTCATTTTCTTTTTTTTTTTCATGTCATGTTCTTAGTTATTGTGTTAAAACGTTCATATTAGAAAGAATCTGTCTTTCTAATGATTCTCTTAGAAAGATTCACTTGTACTCTTGGAAGATAAGCCAGAGAAGTGATCCCTCTAATCCCCCTCCCTCCACCCATTTCCCCCTTCCCTCTCCCTCCCCCTCCCCATATTCTTAGGCTGGTATTAGGTTAAAGTTTTCATATGAAAGCTATAAATTAATTTCATAATAGGGGTGTGTACATTGGATCATTTTTCTTCCATTCTTGTGATACTTTGCTAAGAAGAACATTTTCCAGCTCCATCCATGTGAACATGAAGGACGTAAA
>NW_003852581.1:1196338-1206930 GCF_000181295.1 Otolemur garnettii
AAAAGCTTCTTCTGCATCAATTGAGAGAATCATATGGTCTTTGTTTTTTAATTTGTTTGTGTGATGAATTATATTTATAGATTTACATATGTTGAACCATCCTTGAGATCCTGGGATAAAATCCACTTGGTCATGGTGTATGATTTGTTTGATGTGTTGCTGGATTCTGTTCATTAGGATGTTGTTGAATATTTTGGCATCAATATTCATTAGTGGTATTGGTCTATAATTTTTTCTTGTTGAGTCTTTTCCTGGTTTGGGTATCAAGGTGATGTTTGCTTCATAGAATGTGTTGGGTAGTATTCTGTCTTATTTTGTATTTTGGAAAAGGTTGAGTAGTATAGGTACTAGTTCCTCTTTAAAGGTTTGGTAGAATACTGACATGAAGCCATCTGGTTCCAGGCTTTACTCTTTAGTGAGATTTTGTATATTTGATGCTATTTCAAAACTTGATATATGTCTGGTCAACATTTCCACTTCATTCTGGCTAAGTCTTGGGAGGTGGTGTGCTTACAAGTATTGGTGGATTTCCTTAAGATTGTCATATTTCTGGGAATGAAGTTTCTTGTAATATTCATTAAGGATTTTTTGAATTTCTAAGGGATCTGTTCTTATTTCATCTTTACCATTTCTGATTGATAAGATTAGAGATTTTATTCTTTTTTTCTTGGGTAGGCTGGCCAAAGGTTTTTCTATTTTACTGACCTTTTCAAAAAACCAACTTTTGGATTTATTGATCTGTTCTATAATCTGTTTATTTTCAATTTCATTTAATTGTGCTCTAATTTTTGTTATTTATTTTCTTCTGCTGGATTTGTGATTGGAATGTTCTTCCTTTTCAAGTTGCTTAAGAAGTCCCATTTAGTTGTTAACTTCCTCTCTTTCCATTCTCTTGAGGAAGTCTTGTAATGCTATAAATTTCCCTCTTAGGACTGCCTTTGCGGTATCCAGAGGTTCTGATAACTTGTATCTTTATTATTATTATGTTCTAAAAATTTGGTAATTTCCTTCTTGATCTCGTCTCTCACCCATCTATCATTCAGCCTAAGGTTATTTAGCTTCCATGTTTTTGTAGGAGACTGCAAATTCTTGTTGTTACTGTGTTCATCTTTTATTCCATGTTTGTCCAAGAAGATGCATGGAATAATTTCTATTCTTTTAAATTTACTGAGGTTAGACTTATGACCTAAGTTGTGATCAATTTTGGAGTATGTTCCATAGACTGATGAGAAAAATGTATATTCAGTTTTTTAGAATAAAAAGTTCTGTAGATGTCAGTTAGGTCCAAAAGTTGAATAGTTAAATTTACATTCAAAATTTCTTTGCTAAGCTTCTTATTGGAGGATCTGTCCAAAACTGTCAAAGAAGTGTTAAAATCTCCGACAATGTTGGATCTGGGAGAGATCAAGTTGCTCATGCCTGTTAGAGTATCTCTTATAAATTGAGGTGCATTTTGTTTGCTTGCGTCGATGTTGATAATTGAGATCTCATCATGTTGAATATTAGCCTTAACAATTATAAAGTGGACATCCTTATCCTTGCTTACTTTCGTTGGTTTAAACCCTATTGTATCTGCAAATAAAATTGCAACACCTGCTTTTTTCTGCTTTCCATTTGTGTGGAATATAGATGACCATCCCTTCACCCTGAGTCTATATTTCTCTTTTAAAGTAAGATGCGATTCTTGAATATGACAGATGTCTGGTCTGAGTTTCTGTATCCAGTCAGCCAATCTGTGCCTGTTTAGGGGACAATTTAAGCCATTCACATTGATTGAAATTATTGATTAGCCTGGTATAATTTTGGCATCAAGTTGTTCAAAAGTCCAGTAGACATTTTTAATCCATTTGCCACTGTGGAAGTTGGACTTTGATCAAAAGTTTTTGAGTTGGTTTACTTTTGTGGTGGAGGATTGCACTGGTCATTATGGAGGATCAGTTTGAGAATTTCCTGGAGAGCTGGTTTAGTTACAGCAAATTTCTTCAACATGTGAATGTCGTTGAAGTATTTAATTTCTCCATCATAGATGAAACTCAGTTTAGCTGGATACAGGATCCTGGGTTGAAAGTTATTTTGTTTTAGGAGATTAAAAGTCAATGACCATCCTCTTCTAGCCGGAAAGGTTTCAGCCAAGAGATCTGCAGTCATCTTAATACTCTTCCCCTTGTAGGTTATGGTTTTCTTACATGTGACTGCTTTCAGAATTTTCTCTTTCATATTAACTTTAGTGAAGTTAATTATGATGTGTCTGGGGGATGTCTTGTTCGGGTTGAGTCGTGCTGGTGTTCTGAAACTATCTGCTATCTGAATTTCAGAATCTCTTGGCATGTCTGGAAAGTTCTCTTTCATAATTTCATGAAGAAAATCTTCTGTATTTTGTAAAGCAACTTCATTGCCTTCAGGGATTCCTATAAGGTGAATATTAGTTTTCTTCAAATTATCTGAGAGCTCTCTGCAAGTATGATCCACTTTTGCTCTCCATTTCTTCTGATCTTTGTGCTCCTGGGCTTCTTTAAACGTTTTGTCTTTGATGTTAGAGATCCTTTCTTCTGCCTGTTTCACTCTGTTGTGGAGGAATTCCACCATATCTTTCAGATCCCTGAGTGCTGCAACCTCTTGTCTCAGTATTTCAAATTCTTTGATCATTTTATCTTTGAAATCATTGAATTCTTGAGACCTCTTTTGAATAATTCTTTGAAATTCTAGTTCCCTCCGTTCTTTCATTCTGTTAATCTCATTTGCTATCCAAATTCTGAACTTGATTTCTCACATCTCAGCCATCTGTTTATGGATGGGGTCTTTAATTACATCTGCCCCATTATTCCTTGCAGGAGTTGATCTACTCTGGTTATTCAAGTTGCCAGAGTTTTCATGCTGATTCCGCCCCATGCTGAGTTTACCTTGTTTGGAGACCTTATCAGAACCGTTCAGTTGGTAGCTTCTTCTGGTTGCCCAGAGAGACAGGCAAAGCGTGTCTGTTGTCTTCTCCCAGTTCTCGGGTGCTGGGGCAACTGGGGCACAGTGGAACTGCAGCAGCTTCACAGGAGTGTGCATAGCTGGATTAGACCTCATTCAGCCTGCCGGGGTGACTGGGGGTCAGGAGACTGGCAGCAGCTGGATCAGTCCTAGTTCAGCCTTGCAGGGGCAATCATTGGAATAGGAGAACTGTAGCAGCTAGATCAGTTTTAGTTCAGCCCTCCTGGTGCAGCCAGGGTGTGGGGGAATGGCAGCAGTAGCACAGGGCATGCAAGCAACCAGATCAGTCCCAGTTCAGCCCTGCCAGAGTAGCTGGGGTGGGGGGAACAGAGGACTCCTTCACCGTCACCCGCTGGATGCGTGAGGCACTAGCAAGCTGATCTCAGCCCTCTTGGAGTGGGATCCAGGAGCAAGAAACTCCTCCACCACTGCCCACGGGCCACACGTGGTTCTAGGAAATAGTTCTGGGCCCACCCGGAGCAGGAGACTCCTCCGCAGTGGCCCCTCAGGATGTGTGTGACTCTAGCAAGCAGCTCTGGGCCCACTCAGCACAGGTGCCTGGAATGGGGAACTCCTTTGCTGGCCCCCTTGGGGTGTGCGTGTCTCTAGCAAGCTGTTTTGGGTCTGCCAGGAATGGTGGACTCCTCTGCCACTGCCTGTCGGATGCCTGTGGCACTAGATAGTAGTTCTGGTCTCCCAGAGCAAGAGCCTGGGGCGGGGATCTCCTCTGCCACCTGTGAGGCGTGCGACTTTAGCAAGCAGTTCTGGGCCCACCCCAAGGGGGGACCTCTCCACCACTGCCCATGGGACGTGTGTGGCTCTAGCAAGTAGTTCTGTGCCTGCCCAGAGCAGGGGACTCCTTTGTGGCTACCTGCTGCTCACAGGAGGCATGCAGCTCTACGAAGCAGTTCTGGGCAAACAGAGCCCTGGAATGGGGATCTCCTCTGCTGCATATGGGGTGCGCAGCTCTAGCAAGCAGTTCTGGGCCTACTCAATGTTGGGGCCTCCTTCGTCACAGCTTGTGGGGCATGAAGGCTCTAGTAAGTAGTTCTGTGGCTGCTCAGAGCCCGGGACTCCTCTGCAACCACCTGCCACACACAGGAGGTGTGCTTCTCTAGCAAGCAGTTCTGGGCCCACCCAGAGCCCTGGAGCAGTATTCTCCTCTGCCACCCATGTGGCACATGCTTCTAGAAAGCAGTTCTGGGCCCTCCCAGAGTGGGGGACTCCTCCAGCATTGTTCACGGGGGTGCATGAGGCTCTAGCAAGTAGTTCTGTGCCTGCCTGGAGCACGGGACTCCTCTGCAACCACCCGCCGCCAGCAGGAGGCGTGAGGCTTTAGCAAGCAGTTCTGGGCCTGCCCAGAGCCTGGAGCAGGGATGTCCTCTGCTGCTCGTGGGGTGCGTGGCTCTAGCAAGCAGTTCTGAGCCCTCCCAGAGTGGGGGACTCACCCGCTGCAACCTGCAGGGGTGCGCAAGGCTCTAGCAAGTAGTTCTGTGCCTGTCCGGAGCAGGGGACTCCTCTGCAGCCACCCACCACCCACGGAAGGCTTGTGGCTCTAGAAAGCAGTTCTGGGGCCCACTTTGTACCTGTATTTTGTGTTCTTAAATGCTCTTCCTTGGATTTACAGCTTGCTGAACTTCTTTCTGGGCTCAGGTCCCCATCTTTGGCTTCATAGATTCTGATTCCAACCAGTTTTTCTTCCTTTGCTCAGGAGCCTCTGACCAGTGTTGCTACCAGTCGGCCATCTTCCCAGAATTGGAACATATTCTTCTTATTAAAGTATCTCAAAAAATGTTAAAAACGTATCCAATGTACTCAATATTATTATGAAACTAAAATATAATCACCTATATATTCATACTTATGATAAAACAAAACTATAGCCCATAAAGAAGGAGAAAAGAGGAAGGAGAGGGGAAGGAAGCAGGAAGGCTGGAGGAGGGAAGGTATTTTGTGGGACCTCACCTGATGTGCATAATGCAATGGTACATTTCAAAACTAGTGAGAGTAGAATAAAATTATTGTCTTACCACAACAAATAAGTGAGGTCACGATTATGTTATCTAATTTGATGTAAGCTTTCCATATTGTATATCAAATCAGCACATTTTACCCCCATAAATGCATTAATATACACAGTTATCATTTAATAAAAATTAAATATAGATATGTAGACATAAACAATTGAAACCATATCAGCACTAGAGGAAAACATGAGATAATTTATAATATTGGTGAGATGGCAGCTGAGTAATAGCTTCTTTGCAACTGGGCACAGTGAGACTGGGGAGAAAAGACTACAGGAACCTCTGGCTTGTGGGCTCTGTCCAGAATCATATCTTGAGGGACACAGGGAGGTAGTGGGAAACTTCTGGACCCAAGAAGGAGGACAAAAGCAGTGGAGAAGTGGCAAGTGTTTGCATTCAGTCCGTGGCCATAGCACTTGCCACAGCTGTAGCTACAGAAGTATTGAGATTGCAGACAGGGAAGGACCTCCCTGTCAGTTATATTCTGGTTTGTGACTTGAGCACTTGATTTAGCTACCTTTGAAGATCTTGGGAGAGAGTGCAAGTGAGTTGGAGAAGTGTCCAGAGCCTGGGACTGAGGTGCTGGGCCAGAAAATAGCTTTCATTGTTCAGCTGCAGGCCACACACAGCCAAAGGCAGAGAGCCACCTGGCAGGCTCCACCCTCAGAGTCCCAGAGTGAGTCCCATGCTGGGAAACCTTGGGTTAATGATCAAGTGACGTTTAACAGTGTCCAGAGGCCAGGACTGAGACACTGGGGAAGAGCAGGGATTTAACTGTTAGGCAGTAGGAGAGCTACTTTGAAACCTTGCCCCTCAAGGGTGCATAGGGAGGCTGGTTTGCCTGGCAGCCATTTCAGTAGAGATCCCAAAAACACATGCTTTCCTGGGAAGCCTCTGCTTAACCCAAGGGTCATGGTTTAAAGTGCCTTATAAGCAGGCTGAGGAGAGATTATGGCTCTCAACCCTGCAGGATTAGAGGGTAAAGTTAGTTAGCAGAAGCCTCCAGTCTTCATCTTATACAGCTATATGAACATTATGATGAGCATCTCATACCCTAGAAGATCACCTGTTGTCCAGGCAATATTCAACAAGATATACATATTGCTTTCTTTTTTCTTCCTGTCTTTTCTTTTTTTTATTTCAACTTTTTCCCCCAAGATTTTTCTTTTTTTCTACAATTTTCTAGGGTAAATATAATTTTTCATTTTTGCCTTCTTTAATAAGAACTTCATTTTTGTTAGTTTTTCTAACCCAGTTATTTTATTGTTCTCCCAATTTTATCCTGTAAGGCTTGTTGTTTCTTTGTTTTTGCTTGATTTATAGCATTTTGCTTTCTTCTTTAATTGGTACAGGTGGGGTACTGTGTCTGTTCAGGCTGGCAAGAGCTACAGACCACCAGAGAACCACCCAACCCAGCACCTCCAAAGGTTGGGGTTTTTTAAGGTGTTGGTTGAAGTAACCTACTGCACACCTCCATTACTCCTGTCTCCCTCTTTCTGTGCCACTCTTCTTTTTGTCAATATTCCCTTTTACTCACCCCCTTTACTTTCTCTTTTTTTCATTTTCAAATCTTTTTTCCCTTCGTGCACTTCATTCTTCTCATCCTTTTAGGCCTGTACCAAAATAACACATCAATACCCTAGGACAGAGGCACAGTAACTTAAATTAGAGCAAGGAAACAGACAAAAGAAAACACTCGTGAGGAAGATACAGCAGAAAAATCCTGGTAACATGAAAAGCCAGATCAGAGCAGCCCCCCAAAGGACTATGAGGTAGCTGCTGCAGAGGATTCCAATTATAAAGAAATGTTAGAAATTACACAAGGGGAATTTAGAATATGAATTATAAAAGCAATGAAGGAAATTGTTGAGAAATATATTTGGAATATAACCAAAAGGAAATTGCTGAGGAGGAAATTAGAAGAAGAAGGCAATTTCCAATGAAGGAAATTGCTGAGAAATATATTAGAATATAACCAAAAGGAAATCCAAAAACAGAATCAAATAAGAGATGAATGATATGAAGAATACAGAAAAGATATAGCAGAGCTTAAAGAATGAAGCAGTGAATTAGAGAGCTTAAAGATGCAGTAGAAAGGATCAATAACAGATTAGACCATGCAGAAGAAAGAATCTCATAGTTAGAAGACAAAACTAGGGACCTAACTCAGATAAAGGGTCATAGAAAAAGAGAAAGAAAGCAGAACATTCACTAACAGAATGATGGAACTTCATAAAGCATTCAAATATATGAATGACAGGTATTATAGAAGGGGAAGAAGAATGGCCCAGAGGAATGGCAGCCATACTGGAGTATGTTATAAATGAAAATTTCCCAAATATCAATAAAGATTCTGACACACTCCTTTCAGAGGAATATTGGGCCCCAGTTTGCCTCAACTCTAATAGAGCTTCTCATAGACACATTGTGATGAATCTGTCCAAAGTCAAGAGAAAAGAAAATATTCTGCAGGCCACAAGGAGTAAGCACCAATTGACCTACTAGGGCAAATCCATCAGAGTGATTGTAAATTTCTCAAAGGAAAAGTTTCAAGCCAGAAGACAAACAATACCTTCCTTTAATCTACTAAAAATAACCATTTTCCATCCTATAATTCTATACCCTGTTAAGCTAAGCTTTTATCAGAGAGAGAAAGTAGGAGAGTGGGGTGGGGGAAAGGAAGAGCCAAGAGAGGGAAGGGGGGTGCAGTCTTGCTGTGTGCCACACCTTTCAGGGACAAGATATGATTGCAAGAGAGACTTTATATAACAAATGCAATAAGTGTAACCTGGTTTCTTGTACCCTCAATGAATCCCCAACAATATAAATAAATTAATTAATTAAATAAAACTGATTGAGAAATCAAATCTTTCACTGATATGTTGCAAACATTGGGGACGTTTGCCAAAACAAGATCAGCTCTACAGGAAATAATCTGACCTGTTCTACACAGAGACTATTACAATAGACCACCAGCAAAGTAATCACTCAGATACTAAAGGAAGAAACCTAGCTTCCACAATGATGCAAAAGATAAAACTAAGTAATGGACTTTCACAAAATAAGATGACTAGAATGCCACCACACTTATCAATTATCTCAATAGATGCCAATGACTTGTATTTCCCACAGTAGAAGTATAGAGTGCCTGATTAAATTAAGAAAAAAAAACACACAAGCCTTGCATTTGCTGTCTGCAGGAAACACACTTAGCCTCAAAGGACAAATTGAAACTCAGAGTTAAAGGATGGAAGACAACTTTTCAGGCAAATGGAACTCAGAAGCAAGGGATTGCAATCTTGTTTTCAGATACAAGTAGATGCAAAGCAACTAAATTCAAAAAAGACAAAGATGAACACTTCATATTGGTCAAGGGAAGAATACAACAAGAAGACATTTCAATAGTATACATTTATGCACCAAACTCAAATGCTCCCAGATTCCTGAAACAGATCTTAATTAAGCTGAGCAATATGATATCCCATAACACCATAATGGCAGGGGATGTTAAAACTCCTCTTACATAGCTATACATATTCTCTAAACAGAAATTAACAAGGATGTACGAGACATAAATGTGACCCTAGAACAACTGTGCTTGATACACTTATATAGAAACATTCTATCCCATAGCTAAAGAATATATGTTCTTTTCATCAGCGCATGGAACATTCTCCAAAATTGATCATATCTTAGGACATAAAACATATCTCAACAAAATCAAAAGAATTGAAATTTTGCCTTGTATCTTCTCAGACTACAAGGCAATAAAGATGGAACTCAACTCCAACAAAAATGTTCAATGCCACACAGGCATGAAAATTAAACAACCTTATGCTGAATGAAAGTTGGGTGCAGGAAGTGATAAAATAGGAAATCATTAACTTCATTGAGCATAACAACAAAGAAGACACAGGCTACCAAAACCTAAGGGAAATAGCAAAAGCAGTCCTGACAGGAAAATTTATTGCTTTAGATGGCTACGTCTGAAAAACAGAAAGAGAGCACATCAACAAAGACAAACCATCTTATGGAAGTGGAAAAAGAAGAACAATCTAAGACTAAACCCAGCAGAAGAAAACAAATATCCAAAATAAAATCATGGATTAATGACATTGAAAACAAAAGAATCATTCAGAAAAGTAATGAAACAAAGAGATGATTTTTTGACGCAATAAATAAAATAGATGAAAGTTTTGCCAGACTAACTAGAAAGAGAAAAGTAAATTATCTAGTAACTTCAATCAGAAATGATAAGGGGGGAAGAACAACTGAAGCCACAGACATACAAGAAATTATCTCTGAATACTACCAGAAACTCTATGCCCATAAATTAGACAATGTGAAAAAAATGGATCAATATTTTTAATCACACCCTCTCCCTAGACTTAGCCAGGAAGAAATAGATCTCCTGAACAGACCAATTTCAGCATTGAGATCAAAGAAACAACAAAAAATCTCCCAACAAAAAAAATGCTCTTCTCTGGATGGCTTCACACCAGAATTCTATCAAACCTTCAAATAAGAGCTTATTTCCATACTGCAGAAATTATTCCAAAAAATTGAGGAGGAAGGAATCTTCCCCAACATGTTGTGTAAAACAAACATCACCCTGATACGGAAACCATAAACCAGGAAAAGATTCAATTGAAAAAGGAGTGCCTCAGACTAATTTCACTAAAGAATATAGATACAAAAATGTTCAACAAAATCATAGTCAATATATTACAGCTTATCATCAAAAAAATCATATGTCATAATTAAGTACGTTTCATCCCAGGGATGCAAGCCTGGGTTAACATATGCAAGTCCATGAACGTTATTCACCATATCATCAAAAGCAAAAATCAAGACCATATGACCCTCTCAATAGATGAAGAAAAAGCATTTGATAAAATTCAGCATCTTTTTCCAAGCGGAATTAATTAGAAATTCTCACCTATGGCACATTTCTTAAATTGATCAAAGCCATCTATGACAAACCCACAGCTAATATTTTACTAATGAAGTAAAACTGAAAACTTTTCCATTTAGAACTGGAACCATACAAGGATGTCCTCTATTGCCGCTACTATTCAACATAGTGCTGGAAGTTCTAGCCAATATAATCAGGCAAGGGAATGAAATAAGGGCATCCAGAAGAGAAGGTCAAACTCTCCATCTTCGCTGACAATATGATCTTATACCTACAGAATTCGAAGAACTCAACCACAAGATTCCTAGAAGTGATCAAAAAAAATAAAATACAGTAATGTCTCAGGATATTAAATAAATGTCCACAAATCAATATCCTTTATAGTAGTCAGGATGAGAAGCTATATAGGACACAGTCCCTTTCACAGTAACAGCAAAGAAAATGAAATACCTTGGAATATACCTAACAAAAGTGGTAAGCACCTCTATAAAGAAAATTATGGAATCCTAAAAAAAAGAAATAGCAGAAGATATTAACAAATGGAAGAATATACCATGCTCATGGTTAGGAATAATAAATATTGTTAAAATGTCTATACACCCCAAAGCAATCTACAGATTCAATGCCATCCCTATTAAAATACCAACATCATACTTTCTTTGTTTTTTTTTTTT